>NW_026902293.1:10505000-10575000 GCF_033783945.1 Neopsephotus bourkii | reverse complement strand
AAGAAATCGGGTCAATGCTATTCATTACTGGGACACCACACAGTTTACATTTTCATTTTTGAAAGTTTGTACATGCTTTTCTTTACCATGACAGTCAGGTCAGTGCAGTATTTGCTGCGAAATAAGTGTAATAGCACTAAAAGTACTCTGACACAGGAACGCTGCTGTTCTTGGTTTACTTGAAGCATGCAGTCATGAAGTCTTCTATTTCATTAGAGAAAGCAACATAAGGGTGTACTGGCTCTGTGTAGAAGGTGCATACACACAAGAAGTATGCCTCATATCTTAATGAAGAAATCTTTTCTCTGTTTCAAGTATCAGATATAGTGCATGGGTTGATAGCAGTCTATTAAAATCAACTTCTGTGAGATGTATAGTTGGTCAGAAAATGAAATGACGGCACAGGGTAAAAAAAGCAACTGTAAGAGGCTTTACATTACACCTGTTGTAATCTTTTCAGGCAAGTAAGTTTGCTAGAGAAAAGAGAATACAGAGTGTACGATGCACATAGAGCTGTAAAAGTGAAGCAACACTGGGAACAGCCTACTACCACACAGAGAACAATAAATGCAGGCTCTGTAATGGAGGTTACATGAGCATTAGCTACTAGGAAGCACTAATGGAGTGAACAAGAATGATGGTTAAATCATCAATATCCAGGTGCTTAGCATTACTTAGGAATAAAGCAATTAAGATTCAAAGGGAATAATTATCAGATTTAACAAAGAGGCCATTTAATGTTTGTCACCATGTCATTACTTCTGTTTAATGGTAGGAGAACACTAAGGAGTTAAAATGCATTGTGAGCACAGATTAGATAGTACAGTGAAACAAATCACAACAGTTATAATTAAAAAGTGGGTAATTGCCACAGTTACTGCAGAATAACATCAAAGATGCTATTGCTTGCCCATATGCTTTCAACAGGAAGTAACAGGCAATTGTGTGTGTAGTCTGCTGAAAATATATTATATGATTAATACTGTAGATGGAAAATGCATGAATGATGCAGTCAGTGTGAACTGCTGCCCCAGCTTTGTCATGGCTATTTGGGCTTGTCAGCTACTTAGAATTTTTCCGATTTCTTTCTGTTCTTAACCTCTTCAACTCTCACACACATCATGTTGTCTTCAATCTACTCACACTGATGATGCCCAGAGCAGCCAAGATCTATCCCATTTTCCAGATATTCTTTGGAATTAGGTTGAAATAAACAGAATTCAGTTAAATATCTAGACAGGCTGCAACAGAATATTGAAAGCCACCTGTTTCATTGGAAGTTACATGTGGAACTGGGGGTTTACAAAACTAAATGAAGGAAACTTGATGAAAACTAATGTTCCACTTCTAGACATAAGAGATGTAAAATAGAAAATTCACTAACCATGAAGAAACATTCTAATCCTGCTAACTCATTTAAATGACTATCAAAAAGGAGTCACTCCTCTTTCACTTGGAGGAATCAGAAGGCTAAAAATATGAAAACTAAACTGCCACCAATGGGCTGAAAGCAAACACAGAACAGATTTTAGTGCCTTAAATAATAAGGAAAGTAATTGTTGCTGAATCATATTTCTCTCTTGATAAGTTTTCAAAAACCAGTAAGTATATATTACCCAGTCACGTGTGCATTCTTGGAAAAAGCTGCTGTGAATCTTCAAGGCAGCCCAGGCTTAAGTGATGTGCAAAGAACCTGTGGTAATGATGATGACATTAAAAGGTTCATAGAACCAGTATTAATAGGTAGAAGCAAGATGAAGAACTAGTTTTCTGCAAGGGATCATAGGCAAAACCACAAACATAATAAGAAAAGAGACTGAATTTTAAGAACAGCTGAAAACAGCAGGTGAACTCTTCTATCTACAGTCACCTGGAAAATAAGCTTGAAGAACAAAGACAAGCCAGGACTAGAAATCTGTATGAATTAGGATTCTATCAAATAATGCCATATTAGGAATTATGCTGACCAAAGATAGCAGTAATTTTGAGACCTTGGTCATCATTTGATGTGCACAAGATGTTATAATTACATTGCCTACAGAAACATATCCCACAGGTAAGAGGATGCTTTGACACATCATCCTAGAACACAGTAATTCTGACATTAAAACCACATGGTTTGGAACAAAATAACTGAATATAATGTTAATGGAGGCTTTCATTCAGAAATGAAGCTATCTTGTTTTGACAAATCTAATAATTTTTTGCAAATAAAAGTCCAGCATGAGCACTACATAAATCAGATAAATAAAATGAACAGTACTTTGTATATTTCTATCGTTTGTGGTCTAGCATTATTTTCAAGTGTTCCACTTCAAACCTGTTGTAAAAGCAAATATTGCATTTAAAAAAAAAAAACAGTATTTTTTAAAATTAACTGGGTTTTGTACTTTTTTTGAAAATTCATAGACAATACTGGACGAAAGAACCAGAAAGTGAAATCCCTCATAAACTTGTATTAACCAGTGAAACTAATTAGGCTAATTCTCTGTCTAACATGAGTAAAGAAAAACACAAAAGAGAATTTTAAATGTGACGTTTACTATCATGGTTTCAGTAGTTCCTGTCTTATCAAGAAGCAAGCATATTCTTTAAAAGTGAGGATCTTACTAATGTTGACAACACGTAGGACAGAATGGATGGGCTTTGCCCCAGGAAATACAGTTACCAACCCTGTAAGTATCAGTGAAAGCAGGCAAATATTTGAATATACAGGATCCCAGTGAGACTTCTGAAGAGCATTTTCAGGATTGGGTTCGAAAGGTAAAAAATGACATGCTTGCAGTGGAATTCACAAAAAGTAGACCCAAAGTGTAGTCATCAGGGAATTAGCTTCAGAACATCCCTCATGCTGCAAAACAATTGTCCTGCTGGATGGGAACTTACATGCTGCTAGAAAACTATAGCTGAAGAAAAGCTTGCTTGGAAGCCTGTTTTCAAAAAGGTACCTGTTATATGATTCTTAGCATCAAATATGAATGTGAACTATCAGCCAAAGCAGGGTAGAGAAGAAAACAGAAATGGGTTACTTAGGTGCAGAAAATACTAGTGTTGAGCATGTACTGGAGAACATCTGAGTATATTACTGTTTTTCTATGATGAATGATTAAAATAATCTATTTTTTTCCACTCACTATGACTGCTCCATTATGTATCATTCATTAGGGAATGGAGATTTATGCATGCAAGTATTTGCTAGGCAACAAAAGGGGGATGTAGGGGCTATTTAGCATATGGCAGAAGAAAAAGTTAACAGCAAGATTCTGCTAGCTAGTTTACACAGTGGGCTTTGCCCATAATGGGCTAATTAACCTTAAGAAGATGCAAGATGAAAGGGGGTAAAAATCCATCTCAGTTGCAATGCACTGTGTATGGTACGGTACTAATGATTTAAATTTATCTCAAAGTAGAGATATTTAGTGTAAATTAGAAAATCTGAAAATTGAATTATTATGGACCAGTTGGCTTGTAATAATACCTTTTGCATTATTAACAGAATAATTTAGAGACTCTGAGGCTGCAATGATACTAGCATGTTAAAGAATAGCAAGGAACATTTCCAAAAAATTGAAAGTAAACCATTTGTAAAGTTAAAGAGTAGGAATAGTCACTGGCACTGTTTTGGACTGGGACAACTAGCATTCTCCTAAACAGCCCTTGAGCACAGCTGAGAGGCTATCATGGGTCCACAACCATTCCCAAGACTCACTTTGCACGGGGACTTTCTGATTTTGAGAATAAAATAATGTAATAATGTCATCTCAAGCAAATTTCATTTAGTAGTATAATCAAAACCTAAGTTTTCTGGAGCCCATTTTACCTGAAGGTCAACCTAAACAAAGCTATTTAGAGAAGTTATATGGAGAAAACTTATCTATAATTTTAATGAACAATAACCAGCCACTGTATGTCATTAGGAAGGAAACACAGCAACTTTATATTTCCTTTATATACAATTTCTGTGATGATCACTTTTTGAGAAAACCCAGAGGGCACTCAGTCAGAGACTCCATTGTGGAAGGAAAGCCATTCTGATTCAATGAAGAACAAAACAAGATTCTGAAAAAAGCATTTATTCTGAAACAAACAACAGGTTGGATTGGTCTAAGGAGTGGACAAAACACCTGATGAATCAATAATGAGGGAATTATTACTTTGTGTTGTATCAGACATTATTTGCATGCAAAGAATTTACATATATCAAATTCTAACCCAAGTTTTGCCTAAGTGAGTGTCTTTCAAAACAGACAAAAAAGCCTAAAAATGCTATTTTTATACTGCTTTTGTAACAGAAGCCTAATATGGACTAACACCATTTCTGTCAATTAGACTTCAATTTTTTTTTTTTTTCCAAAATCAGAGATATTATCTAGGCTACAATTGAGAATTGCACTGAGTACACCTCATAGCTGCACATTTTAGCTATTCAGACCAGGCTCAGAAGTGTAATATGAATGCATAACATGCTGTGCTTTAGAAGGGGATGGTGACTATGCAAGATGATCAAATTAATACAGGGAGAAAATCAACCCCAGATAGACTTACTGTTTGAACTTTGTGGAAATCCAGGTAAGGAGGATGGACCATTCATTCCAGGCAGAAGAACAGGAGGAAGGCCAGGGAGTCCTGGATAAGCTGCTGGCAAACTGATACCATGAAGAGAACTGCTGTCCATCATGCCTGGCTGCTGTACTGTTAATCCTAGCACATCAGTAGCCTTCTTTATGCGATCCAATTCTTGCTGTGCCATCAACTGTCTAACTGTTGTAGGAGCTAAATAATCTTTCTCCCGATCTAGCTGACTTCCCACAGTTTCTCTCACTTTTGTAATATGTTGTTTGGAAAAGATATGATCTCTTATGGACAAACGTGCAGAATACTTCACGCCACATAGAGAACATTCTGGCTTTGTCCCATCAGGTCCAGTCTGATTTATCATGAATGGCTTCCCTATGTTAATTTTGAATTTCTTTTCTTTAGCCCGGGCATTCTGAAACCAGACCTGGACCACACGCTTCGGCAGGCCAATCTCATTCCCTAGCATTTCGCATTCCTGCATTGTTGGAGTCCGGTAGTCACTGAAGCAAGCCTTGAGAACTTTGAGCTGAAGGTTACTCATTTGTGTTCTGAAACGTTTGTGGCCTGGCCGATCACTGTTTTTGGATTTAAAGGGATTGCTAGCTCCAAATGGGTTAGGTGAACTAGGATCAGCTATGCTTGAAGTTTCACTGCGATCGGCATTATCATCAGGGTCATCAGTAATGTAGTAACTTTGGTCATGATCACCATCTTTTTCACTGAAATGTATTGAGGGGCTTGTTAGGGAAAAGAGAAATTTGTCATCGGTATTCTCATTTGTAGGTGTAGTTGCAGCTTTTGATAGCGTGTCGTTCACAAGTGGTTTTGGTTCTTTGGGAGGTGATGCAGGTTTTGCATCCCCTGAACTGCCAGTTGTGCTTTCCATTTCATTGTTCCCCTCATCCCCTGTTGTGGCATCACTAATTGCCGTATTAATTGATGAAGTTTCATCAAAGTCAGTTTTGTTTTGATCATATCCAGAGTCAGCAGGAGGGGCATTCAAATTCTCTATATCTTCACTAGACTCTGCTTTGAAAGAAGAAGGACTTAAGAGGTTCTTCGGTGACATTTCTGCAGTTTTGCTAACAGGGGTCGATACAGTGGAGGCTAATTCATTTTCACTTGATAATTCAGTTTTTGCTAATGACAGTGATGGGTAATCAAAAAATATGTACTTTTGTGGACTTTCTCCTCCATCTTCATTTGATATCAAAGGGCTTGGAGGCAAACTGTAACCAGCCTGTTTCCCTTCATTCCAATGTCGAGAACGAATGTGACTTTCTAAAGCTGATTTTGCTTTAAACAGAGCTCGACAGAAAGGACACCTTTTATGGGACTGGGCTGGACCAACTGCACGGAATTGTCCCTTTCTTTCTCGGGCTCTTGTATTCTGAAACCAGACTTGTACAACCCTCTTTTTTAGTCCCACTTCACGTGCAATGTGGTCTAACATCTTTCTGGTGGGGTTGGAATCTAGTAGGTACTTTTCATAAAGTATTTCCAACTGCTCTGGAGTAATTGTAGTTCTTAAACGCTTATCACGATGTTGATCTTCTCCACTGTTTCCTCCTTCTTTCTCACTACAGTTGTTGTCTTCTTTATCATCTAGTTTTCGTTTCAGGGAGCCAGCAACTGTAGCAGGGTGTGCTGTATGTGATGAGCCAGTTTGTGGTGGCATCTGAGCAAGAGAACTATTAAGTAACTGTCCAGTCATCAAAGGATTATTGGGGTCAAATATCATATAGGGCATATCCATTGGTCTTTCTAAAAACTGCGAGTGAAGAAATTGGTTTTGGGCTGCTAGGAAATGCATGTGCTGGTGCTCTTGCCAAAGTTCTAGAGTTGGAAAGGCAACTGTACACTGATCACATTGGTACTGTAGTAACTGAGGAGGTAGACTGTTCTGTAGAGAAGTCATTGAAATTGGTAAAGGACTGGAAGGAACAGATGTGGTTTGTGATGCAGAAGGAGGTCTCCCTACTATCTGTGATTGTTTTTGTTGCTGCGGTTGAGAAGATGAAGGCTGAGGGTCAGAAGAGGTTACTGGAGTAGACGGTACCAGTTTGGTGCTTTGAGAAGTTGTATCCGTTTGCTTAGGGATGTTTTCATTTTGTTTTGGTTTTTCTGTGGACTCTGGCTTAGGAGAAGCCTTCTCAGGTTCTGGTTTTGGTGATGGAATCAAAGGAGTACTAGAACCAGAGCCAGAGCTTGCTGCTGTGACTGTCAGGCTTTTTGCAGAGTCATTTTGGCCAGAAACTGTGCAGTTCTTATACAATGTTTGATCAGAAGCATCCATAGAGTCTTCAGTTTGGCTTTCATCTTGAGCATCATCATCTTCATCTTTATAACACTGCTTTTTCTGATGTGTAATCAAATCAAAGATCCTGGGAAAAACTACGCTGCACTTTTTACACTGATATTGCATGTTACTGGTTCGAATGTAACGTTCATTTGTCAGTTCCCTTTTCTCATTGTCTTTAGTCTCAGCTTGATTTTCATAACTTTTGCGAGCTTTTTGTCGTGCATTTTGGAACCACACGACAATTACACGAGTAGGTAGGTTCAGGACAGTTGAAAGTTGTTCGATTTCATCATCCTTTGGATAAGCATTTGTGTCAAAAAAGTCTTGGAGGACACGAAGCTGGTAGTCAGTAAACCGAGTCCTAGATGACCTCTTGCTGAAAGATGCATCAGACTTGTAAGGTTCTACAGCTGACGGCTGAGGATCTATTCTGATATCTTCCAATACTGTTATAGGAGGGTTGCTGAAGTTATATGGAGAATCTTTATTTCTCTGTCGTTCTTTAAACAATGTATTACGAAACCAGTGCTTGATAACTTTCTGAGAAAGACCAGACTTTTCAGCCATTTCTTGGATCTGCTCCTCACTTGGAGAATTGTTAATATCGAAATAAGCCCGCAAGATTTTTAACTGGTCATCTGTGATTCTAGTACGTGGACG
The DNA here is from genome assembly GCF_033783945.1 of Neopsephotus bourkii. NCBI lineage: Eukaryota > Metazoa > Chordata > Aves > Psittaciformes > Psittacidae > Neopsephotus > Neopsephotus bourkii. Next base: position 10,567,460 of record NW_026902293.1, on the reverse strand, counting down.
CTTGAACTGAGAGTGCCGCAGAAAACTGGGATCTAATCCCAGCTGCTGCTGACAAAGCTGGGTAAGATCTGCAGATAAAGTATCCATTGGTGGCAACTGCAGGGCAAGCTGAGGAGGCAATGCAGGATGCTGCACTGGCTGCATCATAATTGGAGGAAAAAGTGGGAGGTCAAGTGAAACAGGAAGCTGAACTTGTGGTGGGGCCGATGGTGGTGGTGGTGGAGGAGGAGGTGGTGGTGGTGGAGGAGGAGGTGGTGGTGGGGTGGGTGGTGGAGCTTGCAAAGGCGTGGGGGTTGCATTTTGAATTTTTCCAGCCCCAGCTGAAGAAGGCTGAGAAGGAGTTGGAGGAGGAGGCGGTGGAGGTGGTGGAGGTGGTGGTGGTGGAGGTGGTGGTGTTTCTGGAGAAGATGGAGAAATTGGATAAAGCTTGTCATACGCTTCCCTGTACTGTCGGGCAAACTTTTCTAATGCTCCATATGGAAAAAACTGTCCATGCACATGTTCTTGATGACTCTTCAGAATAAGAATGTTGGAAAAGAGCTTACAGCAAATTCCACATTCCAGTTTGTCTGTGTTTTCACCTTCCCCAGTCTTACCTTTTTTCTGCACTTTTTGTCTGTTCTCATTGTATTGGATAACTAGCTCAAACCCAAAGTTCTCCAACAAAGCCTTGGCTGCATTCCCCCTTGCTCCAGAAGCTATTCTGGGTGGTGGGATTGCTGGTTCTGAGGATTTTGGTTTCTTCATATCTTTGTTTTCTTTTAATCCTTCATTCTCACTTGTAGACTCTTGCTTTGGCTTCTCTTGTTTCTCAGAAAGTTCTTCTGACTCCTTATATGATGGCATATCCTTTATAAGCTGGCAATCTGTACTCACTAAAGTAGCTTGCTCTGCTTTCATCAGCTTGCTACTTTGCTGCTGCTGCTTTTGGGACTGAAGTTGGGGTTGAGTGGATTGATACTGTTGTGCTTGTTGCTGCAGTATCTGTAGCTGGGTTTGGCCAACATGGTGCTGAGTTTGTATCTGCTGTTTCAAATCTTCTAGCAGTGATCCTGTCATACCAGCCATTCCAGGCATACCAAATGTGGCAGAACCTGGCAAACCCAGATCTGGGCTCAAGCTAAATTCTGTCCCAGGTATATAGAATGGGAAAAGGAACTGAGGCTGTTGAAATTGCAAGAGTGCTTCTGGCGTCATAGGAAAGTGAGGCAAAAAAGCTGGGTTTAGAAACTGTGGTTGAAAGAATGCAGCTTGCTGTTGCAGTTCATGCTGTAGTTGCATTTGAAGTTGTGCTGGTGACTGGGGTGGGTGATGTGTAGGCTGAGCAGAAATTAATTCAGAAGCTTGCTTTTTATTTAATTCTTTGGCATCTATATGTGTTTCTTTGCTGTTAACTGCTGGTAAGCTCATAGACTCTAGCATTCCTTGGCTGGGGCTATTAACATTCCCTGCTACACTATTTCCGCTACTTATATTACCACTTGGCTCTAATTTTGCAGCCCTTGCCTTTGTCTGATGAAGCACAGACCTCATATGGATTTCCAATGTAGAACTTTGGCTATACGCAACATTACAAATGCTGCATTTGTAGGGTTTGTTGTCAGTATTGTTGTTGGTTTCTTGAGGGACAGGACTTGATGCTTCTTGCAAAACCTTCTTGAGTTTATGTAGGTGGGACACTGAGTTATAGTGGACCAAGAGAATGTTCTTTTGGGTGAAAGACTCTTTACACACTGTACATTTGTATGGGCGAGATGGATCTAGAAATTTTTCCATAGTAAAATTTGGCCCTTTTCTAAAAGGTAAGGTCCGCTTTGGTTCTGAACCCATTTCATCTGGAATAGAGCTACTATCACTTCCTACAGGACTTGCTTTACCTTCCTGGTCCATTTCATAATCTCTTTCTATTTCTTGCTCTAGTGCATGATCGTCTTGTGCCATACTTTCACTTTCTGCCCAGAGTTCACCATTGACAGGTAAAGATGCACACAGCTGCTGAAGTTCAGCTTCATTGAGTTCAGGGTGGCCTGCTTCCAAGTGTTTTTTTAAAGCCTGGAATGTACGGAAGCTACGTTGGCAAAGGCTACACATGGTAGCTGCCCGAATAGCATGATACTGGGAATGTATCTGAAGCTTCTGCATAGTCTTAAAAGCCAAGCTACAATGGTTACAACGATACTTATAGACATGGCGGTCAGAAACAGAGAGCTGTTGCTTCTTCTGCTGTTCATTTAGCTGATCCGTCATTGAATCAGTAGTCTTCATGTCTTTACTGCTGCTCTTATTCCAATCTGGTGTTTCAGTAGATTCCTTAGGTGGCTTCTGTTCCTCGGTCTTAATTTCCATTCCAGTTTTTGATTCATCAGTCCCAGGGGTACTTTTCTCATCCACAGGATTTTCACCTAATTAAAGAAAGTGAAGTTTCTTTTACACAAGTAGAAGAGAATAGCATAGTAATTATTTTTTTGAGGTTTTTTTTTTAGTCAGATATCAAGAGTGGCACCTGGCATGCCACGTGTTTGTCTAACAATTCATGGCGACTTATCCTTGCCCCAAAGAATAAAGCAGACAGGACCAATAGGATGCTAAAAAAAAGCAATAAAATCCATACACAGTCATCAGACTGGAAGTGATAGCTGGCCCAGGAGTGGTATATGGCTTCTCTTTGTCACAAGGTAGGAGTTTATTGCTATAACGGGAGCACCAAAGAAGAAAAGACAGAAACAGTAGGAAAGAAGGAGATTAGAAATGGTGACAATAGGTAGAATGGGTGATTAGAAAGGAGGAGAAAAGTGGTCTGAAGAGAGAGGGGGAAGCATGCTGTGGGAGGTAGCAAAGTAGTTTCCCAGTACAGAATACAGTAAGTGTCCAGGATAAGAAACCTGGCAGGCAGATTCTGCAGGCAGAATCACTTCCCTAACATTCCCCATTGATGCTGGTGAAAGTGCCACTGTCTTTTGGGACTGGGTCTTATTTGGTGGCTAAACAAGGAAGGTCTTACCTTCAAAGTGGCTAGGCACTACTGTTTGCTTTTATCTCTACCAAAACCAAACAGTCTGGCATACAAGCGTAACCTAGTAGTTCTGCATGGGTGCAGTCAGCCAAATTCAGCCCCCTTGTTATTTTTTTATCTCTTGTAGTTATATGCAAGCCACAGAGGATTCACTTTACTAAGAAAGAAACAAGTGGTTTATTTCTAAATTGCCCACAGGTAGCTTTTATATATCTGGGTTTTTTCTTGCATACCTGGATACTTCCCAGATCCCTCAGCTGTAATGGTTGCAGGTGTGTCACGTTCAGATTTTTCTGATGCAGCTGCTGGCAATAACATACTATTGGGCATCATGACATCTGGTACAGGAACCTTTGAAAACCAAGAACACAGTGTTATTACAGGAAAAGTCCCTCTATTTTATACTGTATGGCACTATGGAATAATTAAAAAGATCCACCATATCTGGATCAAAGACTGCTAGTACCAAATGAAGAACTTGATTCATTCCTTGAAAATTATTTCTGATAAACTACAAATCCAGAGCATCTGGTGTCCCTTGGTGGACAGTCTACTCAAAATAATCCATAATAAGGTGATGCTATAGAACTACATACACTCAGTACTCCATTGGTCTCAGTGTGACCACAAAGAAGGTTTTTGCTATGTCAGGTTGTTCAGATTTATCAGGGGCATTCTGCTCAGACATTCTCCAAAGACAGAGATCATGTTGAGATATGGTCACCAACCAGTTCTTGACCGAGGGCATTCCCACTTGCTTCACCTGTATCATTTTTTTAAACAAATGCTGGACCTTCCATGATCTTTGGAAGAAATTTGTAAATTTATTTACATACAGAAATAGTAACTTACTTCCATTTAGAATGAGATTTTTATTTTCTTCTCTTCAATTGCCTATGTATCTTCTTCAGACAGCTTTACCTGTTGTGTTGTGCTTTTAAATTATAGACAGAAATCTTTGAAGCATGTACTTCTATGTGCCTGATAATTAAGTCAACATGAACATTTGCTCAAAAGTTCATGTTTCCCTTTTGCTTAGATCTTTAAAGCATATTCATACCTGAAATAATGGATTGTCTAGGGGTTCATACTAGGACTTAGCAGGTCTGGTTTCAAATTCCCGCACTGCCAGATTCTGTCTAAATAACCTTGGGTAAATCAGTTCAGATTGTGCTGCAGCTCGTCTCTAACATAAGGACAGCATTTCCTTACTTCATACAGAGGCAACAAGAATATCTATATGAGAGAATTTTCAGTGGCAAATTAGTATGATAGTGGAAGCTACATACATTAATATATATGAGTAGGAACATGTTTTTTCCCTCTTTAACAGTTAAAACATATTTCAAACACTTACTAGGATATAAAAAAATGATACATATACATGTATGTATGCATATCAATTGCCTATTGGAAAAAATATTCTAGTTATATTTTAAGAAGCCCTGGGCTTAATATATTTGTAATTTAAATATGGCATTAATAGCATCCTCTCAGAGGACTAGTGATTCTGAGTTTATCTGGGAGAGAGGGACTTTAAAAAAAAAGGGTGACATAGACTCTAAATGACCCAGAAAAGAAAAGTTTGTTAAAAATGGTATTTATTTTGTCATCAGAGAGTTCAGATATGGTCATATCTGTGTTAGCAACTACAACAGTTTAAATGATGCAGATTATTTTGAAATCTGTTTCTCTTTTTTTTTTTTTTCTTTTTTCCTCTCAGAAACAGTGAGATGACTCCTCAGCACTTGGAGAGATTTTAAAGCTGTCCCATCAACAACCCAGAGGGAATCATGGAGAAATTGAGAAGAAAGCTAATACTGATCAATGGGGAAGAGGGGAGGTTCATATTTTTCCAGTTTCCTAAAAGGGTCTGGGAAAGTTAAATTCCTACTGCATTTTCCTTGTGGTAGGCCAAAATTACATAGTTTGACAGAGTTATACTTAGTAGAAATCCAAGGAAAAGAAAAGAAGAATCCCCAATTATGTATTTGCCCATCTTTGCACAAGGAACCCCAGACCTTCAGGCAAGGGCTCTTTCAATGCTTTCTTATTATTTTGCTGCTTTACTTGGAAATGGATTGTAAGCTTACAACTACAACCATATAAATGAAGTAGTTGTCTACAGAGACAGAACTAAATCCTTAAGAAGGTCAATCCCTGAGATTTCCAAATGCATTTCCTTCTAAAAAGGCACGACAACCAGAATCAGGGTGTCTTAGGAGATCTGTTTTCCAACTGAGTCTATGCTGTAATAATACATATATTCTAGACCTGATTGTGTCTTTAGTGTTGTTTTGAATGGTGCCTAGTCAATATTTTTCACAGAAATTTATTATTTTGACATGGTTTGTATGATGTCAAATTGTACAGTGAAGAACAGGATTCTTCTCGTGAGGTTGGAATGGCATTCATCCTCCAAATAGAGATTGCTGGTTATAGCAGTCCTCCCAGTCATCAGGAAGCCAGTTCAAGTCCCCTTTTTTGACCCAGGGTAGGTATCTGAAATCAAATACTCTATATCCTAAAGAACTCACCTAACTGGACTGCTATCTATTCTTGGACTTGCCTTTCTGTTTCATATTCACATTTTAGTCACAAAAAAACTAAATAGTCTTTTGTGCAGAGGCAGAAAATAAGAAATGGGACATTCTGAACAATAATATAATTGTGCTCTTAATTAGCATTACTAGTGACATTTCATATAACATAATGCAAGTAAAGCCCAGATATATACAGGAATCCTTCTACATTTGGGAGCTACATTCTGCAGGGAATTCCTTTTTCTTTACAAACAGAAGTCTAAATACCTCTGAGACCTGGATATTATTAGACGCAATTTACAGGTGTGCACTTAAGAGACATGGACAGGCTTGACTTTCCCAAGGTTACCATCAATGAGGAACTGCAGGTTTTTCATCTTTCAAATCCACCTTCAGTCATTTTCCCAAGGGATATCAGTTGCTGTGTGAGCTGGCAAACAGAACCTAAGAGTCCTGACCCACTCCCCCCTCAAGCTACCTGAATACTATGTCTCAAAAATACATTGCCCAGAGGCCCAAGTACATTTCTATAGCATGTGTGATAGAACTCTTGGAACACTTACCGTCATGAGCAGTTTCTCCACACAGTCAGGGGACACACTGTGCAAATGGGTCAAATGAAGTTGGAGATGCATTTTGTTGCTGAGGACATCCTGGCAGAGAGGGCAGCAGATAACAGGTTGCATTGAATGCTGTGACAGGACATGCATCTGGATACGGTTTGGGTCCCTACTATTGTAGTTACAATAAGGACACTGATAGAACTGAAAAAAAAAAAATCAAATTAAGATGCAAGCTATTAGTCAGTATGCTTTTTATAACTTGCTGATATTGCTATTTTAACAGCATATTATCTTTGTTTCATTCTTGAGTCATTTGAAAGAGTTCTAGAATGCAATTAAACTGTTACATTTTCTTTTACCTGTTCATGACAAAATTTATTGTCCTCTGGAGGCTTTGATTTTTTAGCTGCACCATCCTCTTCTTTCGCCAGAAGAATCTGTTGTGCCCCTACCACAGTATTTGCTTTTGCTTCCTTCTCTGGTGTGACTATTCCTGTTCCAAAAACACAATTTTTAAGAAATGTTTTAAACTTTAAAATATCCTGAGCTACAAAAAGGGTGTGACTGCAAAAATCTGTATTGTTTTTAAGAGTCTTTTATTTTAAGTTCTCAGAAAAAAAAAATAATCTAGTTGAATAAAACAACTCTGGTAAGCACAAAGGTGAAAACACACTTTTGTCCTTGATGGAGACCCTATAAAAATATTTTAAAATGGACTTTACTGTTTAGATAACCTTAGGTTGCCTTTAAAGATTAATCAATAAAGTTCTCTCTTTAGCAGCTCAGTATGAGTTTGTGTATTATATAAAAACAAATCAGCTTTTGCTTAAAATTCTTGGTTTCCAAAATAATTAATTTGCTGCTGTTTAATTACTCTCTTTTCTAAACTGTCTGAGCAACATGATTATTGTGCTGTTTCGATAACTCCTGCCTGGTTAAAATTCTGAAGCTCAATATAGTGGGGCTTTAAAAGAAATACTGTGGAGAATAGGATTTCAGAACTAACGTAATATTAATTATATACAAAAATCAGTCATTTGGGACTGCCTTAGGTGTTTACACTGTGATTTTTTATAGTCTGGCATTTGTGATCAGAATGTAATTGTTTTCTATAGATAGTTATTAAGTATTAAATACTATATTTAATATTATGCCCGAACTACTGTGTAATGTGGCCCAGTCTTGCACACATCAAAGAAAAGAGTGCAATTCTAATTTCGCAGTCATCAGAAAATTCTTTCCAGCGTCAATTTGCCAGATAATCTCTTCTGCTAGGCTGGATATTACAAGAGCATTGGGTAGGCATGTCACATACATCTCATGACAAACACAAAACCTCATTTACCGACCATTCCAATCTCATCATAGTGCGGCATCATCTGACCTTTTTTTCTGCTGTTTATTATGAGTATTTCTAATTTTAACTTTCAATTTTCACCATCTTCCAGTCAATTTGCAACTAAATTATTTCCAGGGTGAGGACACTATCACTGGACACTGGGTGCAAATACATCTTGAAATGCAATGAAGCTAAACCATTGATTGCTATCAGACCCAATGTAAATATATAGTCCAAGGGTAATCTGATTGTATGCTGTGCATGAAGATTTATCTTGATTTTTTTCAATTCACATAAGGTTCATATAAATGAACAAATTGCACCTCATTGCACAATAACCTAGGATTAATTTAAAAATAAGGTCATGGATGTTTTGGCAACAAAGTAAACATGAACAAAGAAAATACTTGTGGTTTTCTGTAGACAAAACCAATAACTTTTTGTTATGATAATTTTCATATAGACTGTGCAATATTTGATATTACAACAGCGACATTAAAGAGAAATAAATAAAATAACAGTTTTCAAGGTAACTACCAAAGCCTCATGGCACAATAATAAGCAATTCAAAACTGAATAATACAGGGGCATTTTTTGAAGGGTCTTTTTAAAAAAAACCCATAGACATATTTTATGTCATATCTTAACGGTGATTTCCCCCCCACATTGTTTTTCACTCCTAAGTTGCTAGTTATTTCTTTTGGTGTAATTCAGCCCCCTAATTTTTGCATGCTCTTGATCAAATTAAAGTTTATTCCTACTATATTTTCTTCCCTTAATGACCAATTTGTCAACATCAATGTAATATCTGAACAAGGCACCTTCTGGAGCCCCACTGAATTTTTACACTCTCAGGAATGGATCCTGGAGGCCTCATTCAGGCTGCATTATCAGTACTGTGCTGGCAACCTGAAGGACTTACTAAGCTTAAAGGCAGAATCTACATGATGCAATCACATAAGGCACTATTATATTATTCACTTTGGTTTATAATAATACAGTACTTCCTGGCCTGTATTGGCTATACACCATCGTTTAAATGTCTTAACTGTGAGAATTATGGGAATTAAAAAAGCGACATACTATATTAACAGAGAAAGGCTGCTTCTCAGATTTTAGAAGGATAGGTTCAAATTATTAATCTCTCATTTCCAACTGTCAAAAACGTCTAACAGTCAACTACTGTTTCTTAACTTTATCACATACCACTTTTAAAATGTTTGGTTTTTTTAAGACAAATGGACCAGAATCTCAGCTGTGTAACTGGACACTGCTACACAGGAAGCTGAGTTTGAAAAAAAAACAAAACAAACCAAAACAATTCTGCATTCCCTTATGATTCCCCTCATCATGCTAGATTGTTCCCAACAGGTTGCTGCAGAAACTAGGATCCAAATTCTGCTCAAAAATTCACTTGTGAAATTACATTTATCTGTGTTTTGGCAGTGGTATTTACTGTTAGTGTAATTTAGCTCAGAGTGCACTCTGTGTGCGCCTGAGCACACACAAGGTTAATGTTACACATCATCTTCCACCACAGGATGGAATAACTTAATTACTTCAAAGGGTCTATAATAATCATGAAACACATAGTTCTTCTTTCTGTAAAAACATGAAGGTTTTTTGGTTAAATTTTCTTTTGTGGTTAATATAATAAAAGCATTGAGTTATAAAACACTGTGCTGGGGTCAATAAATGCATAACAAAGCATAGCTTTTTACTATGTTTACTACCATATTTATATAAACTGTCAAAATTTACAGAGGCTTTGTTGTTTCTGTTGTTATTGTTCTGGATTCATTCAACCCCAAGCATTGTTACTTCTTAAACAACCAAAGTTACATCTGGTCTGTAGTAAAGTAACCAAGTCCACAACTTACAGTGAGCTTTGCAAAAAAAAAAAAAAAAAAAGAAAGAAAAAGAAAAAAAAAGGGGAAAGTGGATTCTTCCTTCTGGCATGAGGACACCACTTTCCTCAGCACATGGTGAAGACCAAGCCCCCAAACCAGAGTAACATGCCAAGAACAAAGGAAATCGTCTCCTTACACAACGGTCCAGCTAGTACAACTCAGTGCCTCATCTTGCTATATCAATTTTCTGCTTTCTGTGTTGAATTCACTGTTTTAAGGAGCTTCCTGTAGCGAGGCTGAACAAAGTTATGGTCTTACAAGAAGGGTATTGAAGGAGGAGAGAGATCAGGGAAAACATGGTCCTGAGCATGCTGTATGGCACTGTTTTTCAGCTAGATGTTCCACTGGCATGCTGTTCTTACTAGACAGTTGTAGGAAAAGACTAAATCCAGTTCTAAATGTTCACTTTTTATACTTGAGACACGTTATTTGTTGGGGGTTTTTTTCTAGTTGTGAAACACAACTGTAATTCATTTTATAATATAAAATACACAGCATTATTTTACATGAAAAATGTACTTTCAATAAATTTATCTCAAAAACTAAGTTAATTATAAGTAAGTGCCATGAAATAGACTAGTCAATGATTGCCTGTCAGTTACAGAATTATTTAACTTGTGTAAGATTGGTAATATAAAAATGATATAATTCACTGCAATTCAGATGTCATCACCTTCATAACATTTGTTTGTGTGACTAGCAAGAAGGAGAAAGTTAATAAAATACATATACTAGTGAAAAAAAAAACTGGAAAAGCCATAATCAAAACCCTGTTTTCTCATTTATGAATCTATGTTTTTGATAAAGATTGCATAATTTAAGACTTCTGACACATCAGATGATGTTATTCAGTCTCAAAATAATTCTAAAATTATAATTACTGGTAGAGTATTCTTTCTAATTAGAGTAGAATGAAAGGATAATTTTCATTGCAATAATGAAGGTTAATTTCCATCCTTCCTCATGTTTACTACCTTATTAAAAAGTGCTCCCCTTAGCCATGGCATAGACATATTACATTTTCAATGCAAATGTATTAATCTGGATAAATTCCATATTAATTCTTGCACTGCATAGAGCTGTAATTTGGATTATAATGAATCTAAAGTGGCACTAGATTTAAATGACAATATAAATGAGGCATTAGTAGGCTTTTCTATTCTGAATGAATATTCAACAAATATAACTTGCATATTGCCAAGTCTCATTTTGAAAGCTCTACTCCTTGAGATAAGGTAAGCAATACAGCACAACAGCTTACACAAACATATTGTTACTAAATACATGTTAATCCTTTCTTGTCTAATGGATTCTATGCTAAAGAGGGGTCACACCACTTTCCTGTCTAACTTGTTAGTATTGTGATTAATTTATTGGTTTTCCTGAGATTTCTTTGGCAAGACTTGCAACACTCAGTTCATGAGAAAGCCCAAATTAACATTCAATTATACATAAGCAGTTACGCAGTCATTAGAAATACTTGTCAGCTGAGTGAAAATTAAGATGATGGTATGTTACATATGCAGAATTAATTTAGATTAGGAAAATAAAAGTTTCTAAAAGATTTAGGATTTTACAGCACAAACTATTTTCTGCAAAGCACAAAAGCAATCATGTATTTCAACCCTTGTTTTTATATGAATCTTACTGCAAAGTTATTTGTGTAATTGCTGGCACGGGAATGCAGAACAATTATGTTGGGTTTTTGTAGTGCACCCAGTAGGCATCTGGATATAGGTTTGTCCTAATTAAACTTGGCCCTTATGAGCAGCTAATCCTGATGGAATTTTGAGAATTCCCCTTCAGTATTTTTTTCTAGGTTCCTTCTTTTACTTTTCTTTTATTTTCTTTTTCCTTTTTTTTTTTTCTGAAGCTTTAATACCATATTATGTCTTGAACATAATATAAATGGACCTGCCTACGAAAAAAAGAGGACTGATAAACTCCCTGAAGCAGTTCATGGTGTCCTCTAGACAGAGTATGGTAGGATATGCAGGCTGCTGATGGCTGTCACCCCTCTCCTGGTTGAGTGTCCAGGACAGTCCCTGATGAGACTGCTCAGGAGGACCTATGCCCGTCTGGGAGCATGACTTTACTGCACTCCAGTTCTTCCTAAGTCAGACAGCCAGCCAAAGGGGATATATATTTTAAACCACAACAGAGTTTCTTGCTCAACATCATTCTTGTCATCATCAGCCTTTCTTCAGTCTCTTGATCTTAAAAAATAAAGCAACTGAAGAGCAGCTGTGGTTGTAAACTGTGATGGGTACTGACCTTAGCACGTCAACAAGCAAACTTTAAGAAAGCTTTAATCTTTAAGTCAGTCTTCTGAACTGATTCAGCATAGAAAGGGCCATCTATATATTTTTTTTTTTAATAAATCCAAAAATGTTTCGTATGTAAAGAGCAAATTACATGATGGATGTGAAGAAACTCAGACATAAAATTATATTTTCTCTACAACTATACGTCTTTACAGAGAATATCTCCTTTGTATGCTGCTGTCATTTGCATACAAGGAAAAGATATATGACTACCTGAAATTAACAGTCTTCAACCTGTTTCAGCACTTCTTCTGCTTCAGTGAATCCAACATAATGTAACTAGGAATAGCATGCGGCAAAGTAGCCAATGTAATGTTCACTGTGACCATAGATTTCCATCTCATACATAAAAAGCATGGATGAAGTCCCATATTTGCCAAATCAAACACAGAAAAAGCCTTGGGTATCTACACCAGATGCTGGCTCTGGGTTTGTTTGTGCACAAGTAAATGTCATGACATAGGGGTTTTGTTTTCAAAGACAGTAGCTTTCATTACTGGGCTTTGTCTATTCCAGGAGATCAAAATTACCCAAACCATAATCCGTTTTCAATGATATTTCCTCTTTCTTAGGCTGAATCATCTGTAAACTTTTTCACTGGATTTTGTGTATTTTTTTCAAAATGCCTCAAATAAATGCCCAGGAAGAGGCCAGATTCTTGGGAGTACGTGATCAGAGAGCAAAAGCAAAACATAATAATAATAAAAAGCCCTACATTCTTTGGGTTAAAAGGGGGGCAAAAACCTGATTGAACAAAAAATTCAAGTGGTACCTAATCCTATGCTTATGAAAAATTAATATGCCATCAGAGAAATCACAAGTACAGCTAAGATTAATGAAAGGCGCTTAAAAAATTACAAGCACACAAACTGATTTGATTAAAAAATAATCTCACTGGTCGTCCTGTAATATTCTTCAACTTATCCGCATCTACCCTGTCAGATGGTTATGATTAAAAATAGGTCAATGGGAGGCTACTGATAGAAATCACATGTAAAATGCACATGCAATGAATAGTAGTGGGATTGTCCAGACAGTTTGAAATGAAAGAACATTTCATAAGTTAAAAAAGGGGGAAAACAAAATTTTAGCATCTTACCAGAGTCTTTACTAGATTTTTTGCCTTCACTATTGTCTCTCTCACTTGAGTCTTTATCATCAGCCACAGCCAGTGATGTACTTTTAGCAGTCCCTTCTGTATCTTCACCTTGTTCTTCTGTAGGAAAGCACAGAAAAAAATCTTAGAAAATAATCTCAGTGAACACTTAACAGCAGTTTGAAAATATGTCCTCTAATAAGAACAGCACTAACAGAGGGTAGCAGACAGGGGGAAAGAGGAGTGAGGGAAAGAAAAGGGAGTAAACAGCATTTGAAAGGATCTGGACATTAATTACAAATAATTTGCAACATTTCAGAATCTATCCAGAAAATCGGACTGTGTCTTTAGCAGAGTACCCATTTTCCACCAGTGTGACAGATTTAAAGCCTGTCGTTTCATATTCTTTCAAAAGAAATGATATGTGTTAAAATACACACACATGCATGCACATACACACCGCATACGCTGGAACAAAAGCAAGTGCATGTAAAAATGCATCCTGGAGCCAAAATATAAAAAAAAAAGGGGGGGGTGTTTCAAATATAAATCCTATTAGTGCAGCAGTATCCCGCTAATTGCAGTAAGTAAGTATTAGGTATTAGGTACTGTATTAAATATAAACCTCTGGCTTTGTGAGAGAAGTCTTGAATTCTGTCTCCAGGGGGAGCCATTCAGGATAAATGATGCAACTTGGTATATGGTTTCTGAGGAAGCAGCATTACCCACACCTCACTTACGTGTTCACACCAGCTAGATTACATGGAAATCTTCACAGTAACTCAAGTCCATTTAATTATTCGGTAAATCTTAGCTATGCTGCTACTGGTGGATTAATCTGTTTATGCAGTTAGCTTCTATGCTGGGGCTGTGTAGCACTAATCCGTGAAAGGCCCACTGTTCCTTTTCATCCTGTGATCATTTGTCTCTCACTGTGCTGATGTCACATTTTAATGAATTTTTAGCAATCTGAGTAATGCCAGATAACCAGACTTGCAACTCCCTACAGCAGAGCATGCTGTTTTCATTGCTGCACACACATTCATACAAAAAATAAAAATCATATTTCCCAGTTCAGGTAGGAATTATATAAATTAGAAGGTGAAGGTAAAATGGGATTCGAAGCACCAGGCTGCTCGATTTCATAAAATCTTTAATGACCATATAAATTAACCCTGGAAAGGCAAAAGGTCACAGACACACATTTGCATACACTCTTCTATTCACTTTTGATAAGCAGAGCTTTTATGCAGGGAACATGATACAATTAACCCTTCAGGAACCATACAAAATGCAGCTACCGACATTTTAAGTGTCAAGCATTAACTGAAAATTACACACCGCATAAAATTTTCATTGTAAATGCTATAGTGATTGAAAGGGGAAATAGTGGCCCTCTTCGCACCCCATGTTTTATTAATAACATTCTGACAGCCGAATGAAATATCCTCTGTCATATGTAGCAGCTGAGCACAAAAAAATTGCTGCTTAGTGCCTTACTTGCCAGCCATGCACTGAAACTGTATGCCTAGGCAAACAATCCTCAGATCAATGTGGCAAAACTATCCAATTCTCAACTCTTTGCAAAACCGTTTGTAAATTGGGGGAGAAAATCACAGCTGCATTTTTGGAAACCAAACCAAAAAAAAAAAAAAAAGGGAAAAGAAATCTCAAAGCACAGACCAATGTGATTTGCATTGACATTGAAATACAATAGGTTAGAACTGAGCATGCATGTCCACTTTTTGGAACAATACATGGAGAAAGATGGTCCCCTTTTTAAAGATAATGGCATATATAAAAAAAATTTCCATGAGAATGGACCTTCCCCCTCGTGCTGTTTTCACGCTCTCCCCCCTGTTGTCCCCTGCCCCTTCCCGGGATGATAGCTAATCAAACATGGTAGGCATCCCTGTCACAGCTGGAAGCGGGACTGTGTTTGTCAGGGTGGCAGGGGCGCACAGTTAAGGATGCTGCGAGCCTGTGATCATGCCTGGCTCGGGCTGTGTTAATGCCGAGTGCACACACGAGGCTCTTATCCAGTGTCAGGGCCTGTGGCCTCACAGAGCCGATGGCAATCCCTTTTTGACTCATCCTTGGGAACGGATGCATTGCTTCTTTTACTAGATTTACTGGCCCAATCCTCCTGGGCTAGAAAATGAAGTGTCAAAGTGCTACTGAGTGTCCTTATCTTGAGGGGACATAAAATTGTAAGGGCTATCGTGGAACACATTAATAAAACATTGTGTGTCAGGCAAAGAGAAAGAAAATTATGAAGGTACTAAAAGAAAAGCTACAGTATCATCTGGGTCTCATCAGACAATTTTTGCAGGGTGCACTCCTGTTTTTCTGGTATGTGTTTTAAGTGTGAGAGAAATTCCCAGACATGTTCTCCTATACATCATCGTGGTGTCTGACCTCAGCCTGACCCTGGCAACAGTTTGAGAAATCTGAATGTGAACAAAGACTCTGTGTCAGCAGCAGGGAGAGATTGCGGGATAGACTTTCCCCATCAACTTAATCGCAAACAGCAGTTCTGAGGCCATAACTTTACAGGGCTCCACCAAGCCGCAAACACATAACCTTTAGAGGTGAAACTGCCCCCCTGCTTTCCACCCCCCTTCTGTGATTTTTCTCAGTCTTGTGGTGCTCCCTTTGATGTAGCAGGGCAATTAGCTCTAACGTTCAAGTACTGCAGACCTGTTTTATGGTTTGGAAGGTGAGAGCTGTTTATTACAGGTAGGCTCCTGGGGGCCATAAAAGCTTTGCAAATTTTTAATCATGCAAAAAACTAATCAAAATGTAACTTATACACACCATAAAAATTAATATCATTATTATGCATGGTATAAATTGCCTGCCTTGGCTTTCAATGGCACTCACTTCTAGAAAATACATTTGGCATTCATTTCAGAAATATGTATGGCATTCACTTCAGAAATAAATTTCATAGACAGAAATGATAATACAACTTCTATTTTCCTTCAAAATTACAGAGAGGGTAAGATTCACACTGTCATGACATTTAGCAAAAGGACAAGATGGAAACACAACAACTCAAAAGTACCTGGCAAATTCCAAACAAGGATCTGTAAGACTGATTGTTAGAACAGATATTGAGCATATGTAACAGTGTGCTATCAAAGACACTACATACATATGCCAAGATGCTACAAACATCTCTTTTTAGTAACATTTTTGTTATTACGTCATGTGCTAACCAACAAGGATACTATTCAGTTATAAAAATTTGATGGCCCCTGCTCAGAGACACAAAATTACTAATTATAATGTATCAACAAAATACAGTACAATGGAGCTACAGATTCCAGAGCAAGTCCTAATGTTCTGTTTTAAATTTGCAAGAGTCCCGCCTATATACGTTTACAAATGTCAGCTTTGAAAATGAATAGAACACCAGATTCAAATGTACTTTAATGGCACTAATAACACGTACTATTGCAATACGATATTTTATTCACACCTGGTTTTATTTTGTCAAAATACTGAAATTTTCTTTTGATGTTGGCTGTCTTGAATTTAGCCATTATCAACCTCTCTCCTCACAACTGACTTACAATTAAACACAAAAAATAGGTTAGCGGTCTGCACTAAAGCAGGAAACTGGAAAAATTTAGCTTCAGAGGCAATGTTAATCAGCTAATATTCTATATTATATATTCTACATCATATACTTTAATATGTTAATCTACACTCTCAGGCCCCAGTTCTATACAGATTTTATGCAGGGAGACCCTTATTACCTTCTTCAGCCCAACGAAGTCAACACGTGTGATGATTTCAATTGCAAAATCCAGGCCTCAGCCAAAGTTGAATAGCAGATATCAGCAACAAAATTAGATAAATAGTCATACACAGATTACAAAAACCTGACTTACTAAGCTACAAATAAAGGAATAAATGCATCCACCATAACCAAGGGAAGGGTTAGGGTTACAATAATATTTTTTTAGATAAAATACTGAAAAATGAAAATAAGACATGGCCAAGGTGAAAAACTGAAACAATCTTCTCTCCTTTATTTGAATGCATTGTAGTAATCACAGACGCATATGAAGAACCATTCCCTGCATTTTATATGAGAAGTTTCCCTACTGATATGCAGCTTTGGGAATCTGTCTTCAAGCCTATTTAAGAAACGTATTATATTCAAGGGTTGATTTTGTTTGGGTTTTTTGGGTTTTGTTTTTTGTTGTTGTTGTTGTTGTTTTGTGGTTTGTTTTTTTTTTTGTGGTTTTGTTGTTGTTGTTGTTGTTTGGGTTTTTTTTAACTGATAAATCAACAACCAATAGTTCCTGGTTTGGTTCTGGATTTTGTTGCTATTGGTATGCCTTTTACCCTCTCCAAATTGCAAGTAATGTCCTAAATAAAGATGATCTACTAGTTGTGGGTGAGCAATTGTGGTTATGAGAGAGAAAGAAAGTTTAAGCAAGTGTTTGTGGCTGAAGGCTGGATTGATGGAAAAAGACTAAATCAATCAACTGAAGTAGTAAGTAAATATGAAATGAGAGATTTAAAAATATAATTGGAGTTTACTATTCAGTATGCTCAGTAAATAGCTGAATCAAAGTTACCTGCAAGTATTCAGTACAGGTGTGTTTCAGGTTCAACTGGTAGTGAATGGCTTACTGAGATTAACTGTGGGGATGTAAAAGTAACCACTAGCAAAGGATAATGGAAGGGTAGATTGGAAGGATGGGCTGTGAACAGATAATGTAGGGAAAGGAAGAACAACTAATAAAGGAAAAAAAAAGAAAAAACTACTGAATATGCAAAAGAAAAAATGAACTAAAAGCAGGTCTGGTGGATTTACTTCTGAGTTATCCCAGTTATACTACTTAGTTGAGAAATTCTTCGGGACTTCTGGATTGCCAGTTATTCACCCAGATATTCCTGAAAGACCTGTATTCTGGCTGGTCTTGCAGGGCATGAGGCAGGATGAGGATGCCTCACTCAGGATCTTGACTGCGTCCTCTCATGATCATATTTCATCTTCAAATAGGATTTCTAATTTATCCTTCAGGGACTCAAGGGGAATAACAGCACCAACCTGTTACTGTTTCTAATCACTGTGTTATATTTAAAACTATAACTGCTAAAAGGCCAAAGTTCCAACAAACAAGCCTATAATTAAGTGATGATGGTCATATTGACCAGAAAGTGCTAACCAGCAGTTAGTACCAAACTGTACCATTTTGTTTTGTGGTGCACCATTTTAATTTTTATAGCAGTCTAATGCTTACTTTCTTTGAAGTGAAACACATCGCTGTAGCAGAGGAGGCCGACTGCAAAGTTGGCTGAACAGCATGGGCCATGATGGCTCCTTCCCAAGGAGTGTCACAAATAACATGCACTTTATCCATCCACTCCCCCCAGCAGCCAGCATCCCCATCTTGCCAAGCACAGCCTCACCCCTGGCTGCTGGAGAGAAGCAGCTCTCATCCATCCTACTTCTTTTTACTTCTTAGCTTCTGAAAGTAAAAAAGACTCATTATCACCAGCCAGCCTGCCCAGCACTTTATTATTTCCTTATCTAGTTTTTTCTACTTTTCTTCTTTTCTTTTTTCTTTTCTTTTTTTTCTTTCTTTTTTTTCTTCTCTTCCTTTTTCTTTTTTTTTCCTTTTTTCCTTTCCTTTTCCTTTTCCATTTGTTTTTCTTTGCTTTTTCCTCTTCTCATTTCGCTTCACTTCACTTCCCCCTTTCCTTTCCTTTCCTTTCCTTTCCTTTCCTTTCCTTTCCTTTCCTTTCCTTTCCTTTCCTTTCCTTTCCTTTCCTTTCCTTTCCTTCCCTTTCCCTTTCCCTTTCCCTTTCCCTTTCCCTTTCCCTTTCCCTTTCCCTTTCCCTTTCCCTTTCCCTTTCCCTTTCCCTTTCCCTTTTTTTCTTTTTTTCTTTTTTTCTTTTTTTCTTTTTTTCTTTTTTTCTTTTTTTTTCTTTTTTTCTTTTTTTCTTTTTAAACCACAGTCTACTTCCAGCAGCTGGAGAAGGAAAAGGAATGTTTTCCCCCCGAAGTTTAGAGGGGTGGGGTGTCCTTTCCAGTCCTGCTGCTGAGCAAGCTCTCCCTCTCTCACTGCTGGCTGGGTTTGCGGGCCTTTGAGTCTGAGTACATCAAGAAAAAAATGGTGTGAAATGTGGAGAAAAAAATGCTGGTAAGCTTATGCTGAGCTTACACTGGTTTACAAGAAAATAGGAAAATCTCTTGTTTGTGTTTTTGTTGTTTTATTTCTACATTAATATTTTATCAAATACTTTTCAAGAGGCAAAAGAAGCACATGCTGACAAAACCACTAACAGGGAATGTCAGCTATTCAGAATGAAACTCAGCAATGTTTTCCAGATGTGATTGGAGATGTACAGTTAATCATTTATTATGCAAAAAGGGATACTTTTGTTACTTGGCCATCTCTAGAAAGGCACTGAAGCATGAATCTGTATTGAGCATAGTCTAACTTTTCCAAATGATAGGTACTTGTTTTTTGGCTGCCATTATGGTTCATAGAAAATGCTGTTTCTCCCATCAGCGTAAGGCTTGAAGAGCACTGGCATTTTGTACTTGAAAACTAATACATTTCCATCAAGGTTATTTAGAAAATAAAACTAAACCTCACTGTTAATTCTTATTCAGCATGCTGGATACACCCTGCCTAATTTCAGGCACTGCTCTAAGCTTCCTCTCTATGAAGGGAGAGGTATCTTCAGGGCACAACTTAGTCTTTACTTAGGCTGAATTGTCCATTCGTCTGACTACAGAGGGATTTTAGAGTGAACTTTAGAGTTTGGAGTGGAGACTTTTCACCTCAGCATTGCAGATAAATGCTGGAAGTTAGGTGGATGAATCTAAGAGCCTGACCCAAATCTCAGAAAGTCAATCAGAATCTCCTGATGACCTTCAGTAGCTTACTGGGTGTTCATTTCTAGCCTGTGGAGAAAAAAGAAAACTACTGTATCTTCATAGTATCATCCACCATTTTTTATGCTTCTTGTTCAGCCTCGTTTTACTCTTCTGTGTTGCTTTTCAATCTGTGTGTTCAGTATAACTTCATATACAAACACCTCTTCTGTGCCTGATTTCCTGCATTTTCCTACCTCCTACTGAGCTTTCATGTAAGTGGTGAGACTGGCTCTCCCATTCAGTTTCCAGAATAATCCTTCAGAATGTATTTACAAAGAAATCCACAATGTTAATTAACAGCTCATTTAAAATGTCATTTAAATGACATATTTTATTAGTGACTCAGTTTTCAGGTTTCTCTTTGAAATACACTGTAAAATCCTTCTCATTTACCTTCCAGACTTTCTGAATTATTCACCTCTTTTTGGCTCACTAGCAGTATGTCTCTGAAATTATCTGTGAAGAATTGTTAGTGCATATATTTCTCCTTTGTCTTTTGAGAATACTAGAGTAAAAGCATTTGTTTTCTTTGCCATGTCCTGAATATTTTGGATTGACTCTTTATCCTCTGGTGGTCTAGCAGGCCTGATGACTCTTCTGTAGCCTTTCTATTTCTGAGATACTTTTACAATTGCTGATCAGCTTTTCAAGGCACCTTTATGTATTTGCTTCTTTTAGCCAACCACTATGTTCAGTTTTATTAACATCAATCTGGCTTTATTTCCACTTTTGAGGATACATTTTTCTGACCTGAATAAATTCTTGTACTATGTCTTGTCATGTAGCTAACTACAGCTCTCCAGATTTAAATATGCTTCTTTCCCGATGTTAAGCATCACAGGCAAAAGTAGGTGATCTATTTACATTTAAAAAAAATAAAAATTCCTGAACATAGATACTTTCTGAATTTAAAAATAAATAAAAAAAAAACAAACTCACAAACTCCCATGCTTATAGAATTTTTTGCTGGGGGTGTGTGTTTGTGTGTGTGTGTGTGTGTGTACGCGTTGTTTGGTTTGCTTGTTTTCCACAATTTCCTGACAAATATTCCATGCGATTTATAGGCATTCATGGATGTTTTACAAAGTTATTTGCTGTAAATATCACTTAAATCTTCAGAGTTCAAAAGTTTGGCTCCTTTACCATATACATACATGAAGTGATCTTTGCTTTTTTGGAATGACAACACAGGTGCTTTTAGCTTCCCATCCAACCCAGATAATAAAGATTCAGTGACGTGTAAGAATCTTCACCAAGACTTCCATCACAAATACCTCTGAAAATCTCCTGTAAAAATGTGGTTTCCTGGCTCAACTGTACTATACAAAATACAGTATACTGACACATGGCCAAACCCTCTATTGAGACAGTAGGAAAGGATAAAAGTCTGCTTATCAAAAACAGCAAAAGTAGTAAAAATTAATAGTATTTTCTGAACTCCTTGCTGCCTTCCCTTCTGCTTGTGTCCTCCCTTGCCTCCGCCAGTCCCAAACTGGAAAATCTGTGTAACAAACTTTTGTCATTAATCAAGTATTACACAGTTTTGTGTAATGTTCCTGACTTGTGTTATAGTATTTTAATGTGTTTCAGATTCATAGCCATAACAAAAGCACATCTCTGTCCTGTTCATCCACAGTAGTCTACAGGATACTTTCCATTTCAGTGCTGTGCTTCAATACCTAAAGCTAGTCTTTTTTGCTTCATTGTTTGAGATCAGGAATTAAACTATCCTGTTGATCACTCTGAGGCTTGAAACTCAAGTCCACTGAGAAGTTTGCTGGAGATACTTGCATGGCATAACACTGGAGATGAGCAGTATCTGTTGGTTCTTAGCATAATAATGGGTTACTCATAAATACTAAGAGCAGGCTGCATATACAGATTTTCTGAATTCAAGAATGCCAGTTATAGCTAGGGGTTCTCCCAGGGTCAACTCAAGCATTTCAGACTGCCCAGTCTTCCTGTAAAGCTTTATCTATCACTGCAGCAGAATGGCATGGGTAGCTTTATTTGTACCCATTTATATTTTTACTAAACTAGTGTAGCATCCTCCGTCTTTCACCTCCTCTTTCCTTCAGTTAAGTTTTTAATTCCCACTGTTCAGTATACTACACTGCTTTTTACCTTTCCTACATGTCTGTATCATTTAAATGTTCTTTCTCCCATACATAGTTTAAGTAACAAACTCTCACAAATTAATTTTCATTGTCAGCAATATAATTCCATCTCAGTGGAAGCAAAGGACATACCTTGCCTATAGACTCCTTGCTCAGAATGTCTAATGAGCACAAATCTGCTCTGCCAATTTAGCTAAGACCCTGAAATATCTTGTGAGGTAGCTCTGTTGATGGCACTGCAAATATGTCAGAGAAAACTTCTGAACAAAACCCGAGTTTAAAACTTGTTCTTAATGACTTTAGACAAATTAGCAGGTCCACCCATGTGAAAACTTAATGTGGCCTTCCCACCACAAAAATGCCTTTTCATTTGCTTATAACCAGTAAACTTTAAGTGCTCGGGCTGAAATTGGCTGCACTGATTGGATATCATTCGTGCAGGGTGGGTATCATATGGTGGGGTTTTTTGTTTGTTGTTTTTTCCTCTTTTTTTTGGGGGGGGGTGTTTGTTGTGGTTTTTTGGGGGGTGTTTATTTATTTATTTAAGACTGAATTATTCATCTACTTATAAAAACAGGATTAGGAGAAATATGGGATTTTTTAATGTATGTATATGTTTCAGAAATCTTTACTGTTCCAGTGATTTTAAACCTGAACCCAAAATTAAGCAGACAGGATGATACCTGGCATGTGCCAAATCAGATTAAATTGCCCAAATTCAGCCCAGCAATACAGACTTCAAAAATTCTACTTACCCACACTCAGAAAAACTGCTTGTATTGAAGAGCTGAAATTCTCCTAGGAATCTATAATCACTGAACACGCACTTCCCACAGTGCTGAGAGCTCACCAAAGTGCATATTCAGTCACATCCCACTGAGCCTCTACAGACCTCTTCACCCAGTTCCTATGTGTACTAAACAATGCACGTGCCATCCTCATAGGGGAACTGCAACTTAAATTGGTCTTCTGAAATAATACAAATTCTCCTGGCAGCTCCCCCATACAAGCAGACTGCAACTAACGTTCCTACTACAGTGAAACCGAACTTTCCTTCCTTATCACTATTCTTTTGCTGCTGCCTGTCACTGTGCAGTGCACTGGGAGCTGATCACTGTAGGAGAGCAAGAGCAGCATGTCCTGGTGGGCTGTCAGGAGCCAGTCAAGTATGGAAGGGAGATTATGGGGGCTAAGGAAAGAAGTGATGAGAGGTAAGCAGAATGTGGTTTGAAGAGAAGAATGTGAAAGAACAACAGATGGGGAAGGAGAAAAAAATGACATGGCAATTAGGATCAAATAAAAAATAGGTAAAGGCAGGAAACTAGGACTAGAATCAGCAGTGTACCAAATTCCATCACCAAACTGGACTTCAGGAGACAGAGCTGGCTGCGACCAAAAGTGCAAACCACTGCAGTCTACTAAGCAAATGAGGCAAAGACATTGAGACATGCTGAGCGGCTTGAGCAGGAATATTAAAGCTGGTAGTCAGCAGGGGTGGAAGAATGCATGGATGGAGAAGGAAGGGAGCTAAGGGCTGGCTAGAAATATAGAAAGGACATCTGAAGTATGAGCAGCAGAACTGAATAGGAAAAATAGAGATCACTGGTGAGGTGCGAAAAGTTATGTATAAAAACAGTGGGAGGAGAGATGTGAAGAGGAAATGATAGGTGAATATAGCAATTACTAGGCAAAGAGATTGGAAATTAATATATGTGAAACATGGAGTCCTCCACTGCCCAAAACTAGATCCCTGATTTTTTTTGTCTCAAAATTTTTCTTCTGGCTTACTGTACTACCTTTCACCAGTGCTTGTTCACAGACAGGACAAAAAACTTCTGCAACTCTCAGGTGGCTCATTAGCTCTAGTAAAAGGGATTTGTGTAGCAAATCCAAACCCACCGGCTTCATATGATTCCCAGTACAGTACTACATGGTAATTTTCTTTTGAGTCTTCAAGAAATAACCAGAGGATTATAGATGAACAGCCCTCCAAAAACAAACAAAGAAACAAAAAAAACCATACATGTTTTGGAACCGTTAATAGTATCACAGAAGTAAAATACTTTAATATCTTAAAAAATACATCAAGACAATTTGTGACACAATCTTATATTCCCTGATAAAGCTTTACCTTAGAGAAAAGCCTCTTTCTTGTCTTATTCACTGCACAAAATTGTTGATACTTATTTAGTGAAAAGCTATTCAGTATTTTGTTTCATTCTCATTATTTTATATAGAATCATAGAATTACAGAATAGTTAAGGGTTTGAAAGGACCTTAAGATCATCAAGTTCCAACCCCCTGCCATAGGCAGGGACACCTCACACTAAACCATGTCACTCAAGGCTCTGTTCAACCAGGCCTTGAACACTGCCAGGGATGGAGCATTCACAGATTACTTGGGCAACCCATTCCAGTGCCTCACCACCCACACAGTAAAGAACTTCTTTATATCCAATCTAAACTTCCCCTGTTTAAGTTTTAACCCATTACCCCTGTCCTGTCACTATAGTCCCTAATGAACAGTCCCTTCTTCAGATACTGGAAGGCTGCTACGAGGTCTCTATGCAGCCTTCTCTTCTCCAGGCTAAACAGCCCCAACTTTCTCAGCCTATCTTCACATGGGAGGTGCTCCAGTCCCCTGATCATCCTCGTGGCCCTCCTCTGGACTTGTTCCAACAGATCCATGTCCTTTTTTTGTTGTGGACATCAGAACTGCACACAATACTCCCAAGTGAGGTCTCACGAGAGCAGAATAGAGGGGCAGGATCACCTCCTTTGACCTGCTGGTCATGCTTTTTTTGATGCAGCCCAGGATACAGCTGGCTTTCTGGGCTGCAAGCACACACTGCCGGCTCATGTTCATTTTCTCATCAACCAACACCCCAGGACCTTAGTAGGGGGGCACATGTTTTATTTACTACGTCTTCAATCCTTTCTGAAAGCCAAATTATTCATTATTGACTTTTTATTGCTGCACATACATTAATGAATTTATCTTCATTATGCCCTAAGAGATGAGTAGGCAATTCTGCAATTTCAGAAAGGGGAGGTATACTGAAATTGAGGTTAAAGAAACCTAACTTGGACAACTCAGTTTGATACAGATAGGACCCGATTTTTTCTAAGTACATAGCAATATATAGCACTTAATATGCTCAAAGCACAGCACTGATTGCTTTCATTTGAATCTGTGTGTGTTCAACACTTAACACAAAAGTACAGACTCAAATCAAGCACTCAGAAAATGGAGCCATACAGTCAGTGAACTCCTATGAAAAGTCTGGGTAAGGTGACCTGCTTTGGATAAAAAAATGGGTTCTCTCTAGCAGAGATAGATATGGAAACAAGTTCTTCAGTTGTCTTAAGCGTACCCCATTTTTTCTCTTCCTGGAATCCCCAGCCTTCTTCACAGAAATTCAGAAATTTCTGAATTTCTCAGCAAGCACAACAAGGCTTTAAATACAGTTTCTGCCATCCCTGCACAGCACTGATTCATCCATAACTTCATGCAACACTAGCCTGTGATCTCAGGAAGGCAAGGGGGAAAGCCTATGTGACCGTGTAATTACAAACTGTATCTCCATGCATATACACCTGATGCTGAATTAAGGCAATATAGAGTATATTAGTCCTTGATTGTGAAAGTGGCTTTTCAGAGAGGCAGACGTAGATCAGCTCTAGTATATCCATATATTAACATCCCCTTTTTCTTTCGTAGGCATATAAGTTCAGCAAGCAGTATATACTTACAGATGTTGTTATCTAAATACTATCTGTAACATATAAAGTCATTAAATGCGTAAGGGTAGACTGTAAGGCAATGCACAAAGATATTCCTGCACAAATCAGGCTGAACTTCAAGGAGGTGGTGTGAATAAAACCTCACATAGAAACATAACAAATTACTGTTTCACTTCACCATATTAGACCCATTCTTAGATAATTTAGGAATAGGATTTAGGAATTTAGGAATAGTGCAGTAACTAGCAACTATTATAGTGAGTGTAGAGTGTCTTCTTTTTATTCTATGTGTAGGCATATATCTGTGCCTGGTTTTGATGAAATTCAACAATTTTATTGGAGTTTGCAAACAGTGCTTTCAGACATGCACTAGTCAATGCATACATGTTGTAATTACAAAAAAATGCTGCAGCTTCTTTTCTGATGGAAAGAGACAAGGAAAGATGAGACAGTTACAGTTGAGTAGATGTGGTATGCTTGTGAAAATTATTGTTTCCTTTTTGAAACAAAATGTTTTGGTCGTTTCAAAATAAATGAACTCCACAGTTATCACTATGCTAAAGAATGAAGAAAAAAAAATTTAAAAAAGGGACTTTGTACAATATTGACATAGATTGGCTTTGCTTGAGTGAGGGTACTCCCAGAAGTTCAGAATTTCAAATGTCATGCTACAGAAAAATGGGCATAATTGAACACATGATGTTTGATTTTCAGAAGTGCTGAGTTTTATCTCAACACCCATAAAATGAAAACAGACCAGTTTCAAGATTCTACATAGTCTCAGAAAAATTAGCAAAACCCCATACATAAGGCACAGAGGATTTTTACCAATGCAAAATAGATGGTCAGCACCTGGCCTTTAAGCAGATTTTATAGTCCTCATAAAATATATATTCCCCACGCACACTAACCTACAAATACATTTGAGAAAGTTCCAATCATTTCAAATTGTGTTCACAAAAGCATGTGTGCTGGGCTTTGAGGTCTGGGGATTATAATAGCCACTCATTTACAGCAGTATTTCACTTGAAAAGTGGAACGTGATGTGAAATACGCAGCAAATAACTTCCACAATCAGAAAAAAACCCCACAACCGAACAACCAAAACTGTGAAGTTGCTTATTATAAAAGCAAGGTTAATTTAGGCACCTTCATAAAAAAAAAAAAAAAAAAAAAAAAATCTGCTGCTTACTGTATAGTTAATCCATGCATCTTTAAAGACTTCTATTTTTAGTCTCAAACAGCCTTTGAGCATACAATGTTTTCTTTTGAAGAGATGGGAAAAAGATCTAGATTCATTTAATTTAAAAAAAAAAATCTTCTAAGATTCTCTTTTTTTTTAAAGTAAATTCTGTTAAAATTACCTAAGAGTTATTTTATGCACAGTCCTAGTTGGCTACCTTTATTTTCCTGATCTGTCCAGTCAGATTTGCTTAGGTGGGGACACATGAAGTACCTCATAAGCATTTTAGATAACTGTAAGGATGCAAGATGAAGCTATTAGTGCAGGCACCATGCTTTTCTTCTTAAAGGCCCCCTTTTTTATATATTGTCTCAAAACCAAGGAAGCTTGGTACTCCAAAGAAACTTGTGCAGGAATCCTCTTTCTTTCCTACGTGTACAGCATATTTATCTGCTTGCTACTTATAAAACCTTTTAAAATGTATTTCATGACTAAGAACGAGTGCTCCAGTTCAACTCACTGCAGAAACTAGATTCAAAACTTTGTTTTCCCACTGTATTTTTAACAGACTCTATCTCACAAGAACAGGATGGGGAACCAAGAAGTGCGTAATGGGTTTTCTCCTCAGAATTTGTTGTGGAGATGAAATAGGGCATTATCTATTTAGTATAAACACTATTTGGGCAGGAATTAGTCATCAGCCTGTAATTTTTTTTCATCCAGATACTTTGCTAAAGTTCATACGTCTGGTTAGCCCAGCACACTTGACATACTCAATACCAGCATCAGCACAGATAAACATACCTGTTACAATCTCAAAATGATGAGGAAAGAGGAAGAGACTTTTCATCCAAGGTTTTTCTGAGTTAGTTTCTATTTTGGACTGTGTGTGACAATGAGGTGACACTCTTCACTGATTCCATCATGCGCAGAATACAATTTGTCAGACTAACAAATGCCATGTTTAAGCTGACAGGTAAGAGGGACCATATGCACATTTCTATATCTCTTAGAGGATGTCAGCCTGGCAGGATAACTAAGGTTAAATTGCTTGCATAGCCTGTGCCACTTCCAAGATCTATGCATACAGGTATGGAACACTGATTTTGAATACCACCTCACAAAGCTGATAAAAAGTTGAACTTCATTTTATTTATATATATATATATATATATACTTATACAGATAAAGAAGAATTAATTGACAAAACTGACTTCAACAGAAACTGTGAACACAAGGAATCAGAATTATAAATCTTTTTTACTTGCTCCTAACTTGGGAACTTAGATGCTTCAGCACAAAAAAAAAAAGAACTAGCTGAACACTGGAACACATCAGCCATGGGATTAAATAAAACAATTTTGAGTCTCTGGGATAAGAAAATTCAGGTATCAATTTAAAAAAAACTAGTTGTTATCGTCATTTCACTAAGACTTTTTAAGTCAATTTTTTAAACAGAAAAAAAAAATAACTATTGCAACAGTGTTTTGTGAGCTATTACAAGCCTGTACATGCTACTTTTCAAATAAAACAAAACCAGGACTGGTCTGAAGGTACATTTGGGGGCCTTCAGTATATTTCAGCTTTTTGAAAAAACAGCTACCATACCTTCAAAAGAAACAAGCTGAAAATGGAATATGATTCAACTGTCTTCTTTGCAAGTTGGTCATTGAAAATCGTATAAGAAGTATCACTTGAAACTACTATAAACTCAACAAAACTAAGTTTGAACTAAACTCCTAGTTTTTAATGGGGAAAAAAAAAAAGAATGTTGAAAGTAAAATTGCTAAATACTTAAAAGGCAGCACACAGGTTCAGCTGTTTTCAATGAATTGGACTTGTTTAATATATTCCTGCATTCAAAATAGAAAAGTTTTCACAGAAAATTGTTTTCAGTCCCACTTCTGTCATTCATTCATGGCCAAATAATGGCCCTCTAACTGGAAGTCAAGCCCTGCTTCTTAGCCTCTAACTACCAAAGTGAGAGGGTGCTTCTGCAAGCTAAGTTATAGATGTGCATTACTGCTGGAAACATGGAAGATGTGTCTTGTTGCAGAAATGTATGAAAAGTGCTCAGTTTTTGGAACTTTTATTGAAAGTCTCATTATGGTTTATGCAACAGAATTATGCAAGTATGTGAACTTTCACTTGATAACAAAGCAGAATCAGATACTGTCATAACTGTGTAGAAAACAGAAGAGGAAGAAACAATCCAAAAAAACAACATCACCATTTCTAAATGCTTAAGCAAAAAGAAAGCCTAAAACTCAAACACAAATGTTTTATAATCAACTTGCAATTATCAAGGGTACTACAGATGTGGTATTACTTAAATAAGGCAAAACTATATGTAAACTACACTAAAAGAACACATTTAGTATGCTTTTGAAGTAATTCACTTACTTTCACTTGTAAACAGCTACCTCTGGAAAGAAGGAACAGCATTAAATTGCAGTAAGCAAAGCAGGCCTGATAGAGCAATATTTATTTTGTGTCATGTATTCTGCAGATATGGGCAGCACCAGCGGTGTGAGCAGCAGATGGTCTCCGGTTGAGCCACAACCCAGGTAATCTATTCACAGATAATTCAAATTGGACTGCTTTATAAATCTCAGGAATATTAATGCAGTCTCATGAGTGTTGAGTTATGGAGTTGAAAATATTACAAACTGTCAAAAAATACAAGCCACTCTCCAAAACCCTTCCCCCAATTAAATTCCCTTGGCTGTAACTTAGAAAAACTGTAACCCTTGTAAAAAAGTTTTCACTGAATGTCTCCACCTATGTTTTTTCCCTCCAGCTGCAAGCCTATGAAGACTAGTGGTTGAGAAGTGAAGAATTTGTGAAAGTTGATAATTGGGTTAATGACAATAATAAAAAGAAATCCTTGAAAAATTGAGGACAAAAAATCTTTTATTGGAAAGATGTTTTCTTCCTCAGATGAATTATAGATCAACTCTGCGGAAAACACTGTTTGATAATTATTCTAGGGCTCCTATGATTAAGAAAACAGTACACAGCCTGTTCCATTTTAAAGTGTCCCAACCCTTGTTTAAGCAGAAATGTGGTTAGAATAATTTTATGGTACATAAAATGAAAACAGTTGGCCTACCAAGTAACAGTGAAGCAACATACACAGTTTTATAGATGTAGAGTATCATTTAGAACCCTGCTGTTTCATTTGAATTGTGTTGAATCTTTTTTATTGTTTTTTTATCTAGCCTAATTTGCCTAAACCCCTTATTTAATATTCCTCCTACTGTTTGTTTATTTATCACTGAAAGAGCATAAAGGCAACAGAAATGAAAATATAATATAAATAAAGGCTAAAACTGGTGGCATATCTTCTTAGAAGTGTGAACATTTCTCTAGCTCTTTCTATTCCAATGTTTCAAGACTTTCTTTGTTAGGGGAGAATTTAATAAGACAAATAATCAGTTGTGAAGAATGAAGTAGAACTCCGCTAGTGACTGCTGAGCCCAAATGATGCATTGTACAAGGAAGAAGACAATACAGTAATTCTTTGTAATAGGGAACACCAAAATAACTAGAAGCACACAACACAAGTTCTAAACTATTATAATGAACTCTGGGACTAAAGACCAGATCTTAGGTTTTGATAAGGTTGTTTTTCATTGCTTCAGAAGCACACAGATGCCTAAAAGAAGGTTTAAATAGCTGGGAGGAAAGCCTTAAAATTAAAAGGATGCCCCATGGCAGAGAGCCAGTGTAGCTGGTTCATTCAAAATGGATGTTGGCAATTCCCGTATGTAGAAAAAGGTATGCCAAACAGCCTTAAGCTGACCTAAATTACACCAGTTTCATAAATATTGGGAATGTCTGAAATTTACCTCAGTTAATGCCCCCATTTTCAAATGCAGAGTCACACTGGGCCATAACTATAATTCTGGAGTCAAGTACATTTGTTAACACTCATGGTAAAAGAATGTAAAAATATTAAAAGATTTTAAAGAGCTGGAAAGAGAATAAAGCTCAATTTACTATCTGCAGTTTGAAGATAAGAAAGCACATTGCACTTTCTTCCTGAATGGAGCTATTAAATCTATTACAGAGGAAGCAAAGTGAAGTTTATAAGAATCTTGCCCTCTGAGAATTTCAATGGGTAAAAGCTGTGGAAATTTCACTTTATTGCCACTGTCACGCCTACCACAAGGGAGCATTTGTAATATTGATCAAATTGGACATGGACAGCAAAAAAATGTGTAGCATTCATCAAAGCCTACAAGTGCAAGAAAACAAAACCAGAAATTCCATTTGTTATTGTAGGGTCTACAAAAATATGATGAGATGTACCTTAAATGCAACAGTAAAACAGTAGTGCCTGTGTATGTGTCAGTTTTCTGGAGAAACCGCCATACCTAATTTTTAGTATCCAGAAACATCAACTTAAATCCAGAGCCAGTTCATCCTCTTGTAAGTTCCAGATGCAGTTAGGAACTTGCCCCCTGTCTCCCTACCTGGGAAAGACATTATTAATTTTATCGTTCCATCCATATTTATGATTTTATGCTTCAATAATTAGACCTCAAGAAGGTTCACATCATTACCTCCCAAATTGAAAATGGTTGCAAGCAAAGTGGACTTAATTCCTTTCTAGCAAGCTGGCTGTAAACAGATTCTTTGGCACATGTGAGCAACTGGCTTTTTTAATCCTTTGGGTACCTTAGTCAGATATATTGCTGCAGGATTTGAGGAGAAATGTTAACATTACAAGAAGATATCATCTTACAAAATACAAATTCGGGCCCTAAATTCTTGGTTGTCTGTAGCTGACTATTTGCATTAATAAAGCTGTGACCAATTTTCTGGGGAAAAGCTTTCACTTCATCCTTTTTGAGCAAAGGCTGATATTTGTTTGCCAAGTTTTAAGTGGATTTTCAATCATTTCCAAAAGAGGATACCATTAAATTTTCTAAGAAAAAAAAAAAAAAAAGAGGATACTAAAGGATGCTCATAATTTTCATAATACCCAGACATAAACTGTTGTTCTGATAGAACCATATCAATTTATTTTAACACAAATTAGACAAGAGATCCTTCTTTCTAAAGGCCTTATTCAAAGTCTCCTCTAATTTACCTTAAAATTAATAAATGTGGTGATTCTCTGTCATAGCTGATTATTATATATAGGAACCTAGTATTTTCTCAAAATACAGTATCACTCTTAGTCTATCAGTGGTCTTTAGATTATTTTCTATACCACAATTGCTATGCCACCTTTGTAAAAGTGCCTTCCAAAAATCTTCAAGAGTTATATAACATTAGTACCACCTACCATGGGATTTGCTTTCTCTCATCAAGTGCTTGACATTCTCATTGCTTTTTCAAGCCTGTTCCTTTAGACTACTGAATTAGGAGGTGAACTTGTCTCTCCAATAATTTTGTAAGTCTTGCAAATTACAATGGTAAATAAAAGGCACTTGAGAAAATAATTTTACATATTATAAACAAGAACCAACCACCCAACCAACCAAACAAAAAACCCCAAAAAACAACCCACATGTGCACATTGCAACCAGTAACATCACCTTTCAGGTACCATGTGTGCTGCCAAGATTTCTGATAGAAGTAGACTGGAAGCATCTGTAACTCTGAATTGCCATGGCGGCATTAGAGCTCGATTTTTTTTGATTAAAAAATTCTAATGATGTGGGATTGTCAGCAAGTATATCTAGAAGACTTAAGAGGCTCTGTGGAAAACAGTCTTTATGGGATGTAACTGAATAATGAAAAACAGCACAACACGTATATTCCCCCAATAGTGAATATCTCAGATAGAAAAATGTATTAGTTCAGCTACTATGTATCTATAATGTATTTATTTCACTGGAATCTTTATGAAAACTAAACATACAGCTTTGGTTATTGTTACTTAATCAGCTCAATGAAATAAAGGAAGAAGGACCAACAGGTGAACATTTTAGGCTTAGAAGCTGGCAAGATAAAATTATTGGATTCACAGCTATGCCTAATGTAGCTGAGTAACATAAACACTAATATCCTGTTTCTTCCCCTGGGTATCAAGTCTTGTACTTCTTAAATCTAGCTCATCTTGAGCTAATGCTACTTTCTAAAAAGGAGACAAAAGCTTATCAAATATTCTGGAGAAATCTCTCAAAATAGTAAATGCCAGTCCCTTATACTCTGGAACGAAGTCAAAATCCTGCTGAATTCCTACAGCAGAGCACAACTAACTGGAAGTTTGAATGTTTCATAAGTGACTTTCACCAAAGGTATCGTACACTGAGATTCCAGGCCTATGTGTCATATCCTCAAACATCTGCAACAGAACATAGTATTCTTAATAAGTGAGATTAAAAAAAGCGTGCCTTTAATGAAATAATTCTGAAAATATATCTATTCATCCCCATAGATGAAAAGCTGTCTATGATTTTTTTTGGCGAGAAAGGAGATTTATAAGGGAGATTTTTCAGTTTTGTTGAAATACACCTGGAGTATTTCTGTGAGAAGGCAACACGCGAGTTCAGCAGTATGAAAATATATATGCCACAAAGATTTTGATAAAAAGGTGTGCATTCATATCTCCCTGTATACATCAGTAATAAAGAAAAAGCATTCTATTTTATCATATTTAATAACACACTAAAAAAAGCCACACATACTTTAGAGTTATGTAATATATTTTTATGTTTCAGTGGAAGGGAAGGTAACTACTTAGAAAATGTAGGTTTGCGTTTTTATGTTAAAATAATGCTAACTATATTACCACTTATACCACATTCTCATCCCACACTTGCAAATTGCTACAAACAATTAAGAGCAAAAATCTATTCAAGTTAACAAAATGACAAGTTTTCTGCTACTTCAGAGTATTTTTAGGTATGGTATGTTCTTAGCTTGAGTTGGTTTTCATCTGTTCCTGTAATTCACAAGTCCTCAAAATAACTCCATAACTCTCTTCTTCCCTTTTTTTTTTTTTTTTACACTGTTTAATCAGAATGAGGATCCGAACTGTGAGTTTATCCAAACCAATCTCTTTTTAGTACTTCGTTTTTTTGCCGTGCCAAACCACTTCTGATGTTTCAAGCAAGGCAATGACAGCATACCTTCTTGTTATTATTTATGCATGGAAGGCCAAACCAAATGCTTGGGTGGGTCTCTGAAAACATGAAGTATGTAGTTTTTTCCATCCACAGGACCCCATTTACATTTAAATGAACTTGCTCCTTGTGAAAGATTGGCTCCAGCAGAGAATACCACATGACCACAGACATTGAAATTAAATCACAATCACCAGGATAGAAGCCACCAACATACTGCTAAAAACAACCTACATCACATATCTGCACTGCCTTATGTATGTCAGTAATAAAAAGAGAATGTTCCATTTTAATTTATAAGATGCATCCCACTATATTTTCTTAATCCATGTGTATTATATGACACTGCTGCTCAAGGCAAGAGTCAAGCAAATAACACACAAAGCTGCCTCTGCCATGACTGGATTTTTCATGAGCGGTAGAAAACTTGTCATGTGCAGCTCCAGGCTTTAAACGGATGATTTCTCCTGGCTGATGCTGGAGTGGCACTGACTTGACAAATGTGGGAAAGTCCTCAGCTGTGAGATGGGGGCTTAGGTTGTGGGCTCTTGGTCAATTGAAAGGTTGCATTAAATGTAAATTATAGGACTGTTACTTAGATATATACCCTTCTCAACCAGGTGAAAGGCAAGCAGCGCCCTGCACTAATTCACAGATGAACTGGTGATAGGCTTGCCAAATAAGGCAAGCAGGAAAGCAGCAGGCAATTATAATCCTCATCTTTGAAGGAAGGAAGGAAAGGTATTTTTATATAAAAGCATATTAAATTTCCTTTTTTAAGTGCCTCTATGTATTTCTCTTTTCAATTTATATGGAAAAGTATTAGACAAAAATCTACAGCAGAACTGGCAGTAAATATCACAGTAACAATTGCTCTTTTATTAAATATATATTGAAATAAATTCCCATGCTTTCTCATTTTTCTTCTTCTGCTTCCAATATTTATTTACAGCTGATTATTAACATCTGCCAGTATAACAGTTTCATCTGTACAGAAACTGAAGGGTAAAAAAGTCACACACCCCCTCTAACATGACCTGTAGTTAGACAGAAAACAGTTTTCCCAGTCACCGCTTGGCTTCCTGTCTGTGACCTCTGAAAAGCATTGGAGGCCAGGGTTAATGGCCTTTCCAATCTCTGTGATAAGAATTCATTTTGTTCTATTACCAGCAGTTATCTCAGGAGCCTGCTGCATCACTTCAGCAGGGTTCAATCAATGAGAGGACCTAATGAAGTAACCAGCTGTAGCTCTATTTCCCTGGTCAACTCTATCAGACAAATAAGATCTATCAGTCACATCTTAAGGCCTATCCTAGAAACAGCATCGCACATGCTGAACCCGTATGCATATGAACCAATGATACTTTTGCAATCTTCCCTTTTAATATGGCTTTTCTAACAGAAAAAGGAATAAAATGGGTTTGCAATGTTGCATTAAGAGGACAATAATGCTGGATTAAAAAATAGTGGATTTTCAGAACAGCAAGAAGCATTTGTAATAACAGCAAAAATAGAGTAAATTATACTGCACAACAGATTTTTTTTTTTCCCAGGAAACTCCTATTCTCCTTAAATAGTAGTCTTGAAAAAGCATATTTTGCTTATTATTTTCTGTCTTAAATTACTACGTGTCATAAACAGTTTAATTATGGGACTTAATTTTTTGTCACTTAGAAAGGAAATAAAATTATAGTGATACTTTTCAGTCAAATGTCAGTCAAAATAATAGTAAATTTTATTTTATTTTTAAGTCAGATCACTGAAAATAAAAATGCTACTTTTGACAAAACTGTATTACAATTTTGAGATTCATTATAATTATCCTCTCATACTTCAAAAAAAGGTTTAATTACTTAGAAGTACAAACCTTCATTAAAATGCACTGGTTTTGAATATTGAAAACTAAACAAAGTAATAATAAAGGACAAATTCAGGACTTCAGGGCTGTGTACGTTAAAGTATGACATTATAATTAGAGGGTGCAGGAGAAAAAAAGCAATTCATATGCCTGTCCAGTCTGACTTCAGCACTAGGTGTGACAAA
The DNA here is from genome assembly GCF_033783945.1 of Neopsephotus bourkii. NCBI lineage: Eukaryota > Metazoa > Chordata > Aves > Psittaciformes > Psittacidae > Neopsephotus > Neopsephotus bourkii. Next base: position 10,531,593 of record NW_026902293.1, on the reverse strand, counting down.
CTGTTGTAGCGGGCCACTGTGGGCAAATTACTAAGAGTGCTGTGGGAAGGCAGGTTAGAAGAATGTCATATTTGCTGATAAGTTGACAGCCACATGTAGCTAAATTTATGTGATTAGGTTAATCTTAACGAATCTCATGAAATGAAATTTGTATCCTTTTAACTTTACTGTGTGCTTTGTCAAATTGAAATGAAGTCTGGCTATATGCAGCTGTGGGGAAAGAGAGATGAGATCCAAGAAATAAAGCTAAAATGATAACTATTTAATGTGCATACAGACTGTGCACAGAAATGTCTATATAATTAAAAGCTAAGTATCATTCTGCATATAGTAACACATCTGATGTATTATGACACACATTCCAGAGTACATGTGCTTTAGATAAGACCTTCTATCTCTTTTCTCTGTGTGCAAAGCAAGAGCATTCTTCTTTTGCAGTCTGCCTGCATTAATAAAACAATAGCAATATTACTTGTACAATCAAAGGAAATCTAAGAAATCTTTAATTTTAAGCTGCCTTAATGAAAAACAAGGGGAATAGTATCTTTTAATAGTGCTGTTTAGTATTTAAGAAGAACACATTTCTGCCATCAATACCTAGGTATGTTTGAAAAGGGCTGAAATATCTATGCCACATATGTAAACAGATAAGATTATGCCTAGCAGGCATTTTGGGAACATCTGTCAATTTTTTATGGAATGCACTGATTGTGGGCTATTGATTGCATTTAAACAAAGTTGTTTCAAAAAAAAAAATCAGCTAACAATTCGTGTAGAAAGGACTGATCAATATTTAAATGACTCTCTTTATTGATTTAAAATTAACTTTCAATTAAGAGATCCATAGGACTCTTAACTGCGACACTTATCCATTCAAGAGAAAATAAAGGTACATTTATCGATACACTTAAACAGCAGTGGCTGGTTTCCTATTGATTCAGTCATTTGCGCTGGGATTCGTTAGCGTCATCTGACTTTAACTCGCTTACTAGGTCTTCACAGTGTGTAATACCGCAAGATGCAGGAATGTACAAAACGATAGAGGGGATAGGAACAGAATTTGAAGATGCATGCAGAGGTAAGTCATAATTATGCTTTTTACAGCTCCTGATGGAGGAAGAGCCCATTTAAAAAAATGCCTAGTTTTCAGTTTTGGCCAGAAAAAAAATTCTGTCAACTGAGTTTTTATGTACTGTTTGGAACAGGAAATGTATAAATGAATGAAATCTTTAATATTGATAGGTAACAGTTCTATTGGCTCCTATCAACTCTGACAAGATCACCTACTTGTGTATATTGATTAACATATAATCAATAAGAGCTTTAGCTCATTGTTTGCAGAATATTTTTAAGTGGCAGTATCAGGATGCGTTGTACATATATATATAAAAATATGTGATATCTAAGGCCAGTATATATTTAATAATATATATACAAATATGTGATATTTAAGGCCAATGATAAATATGTGATATTTAAGGCCAATACAATTTAACTTAATATCATGATTATGGAATCAGCCATCATATGGATTTTTAAAGACTTACTAAGACTTTGGAAAGTAAAATTAAGTGTGCATCTTTGTTTTAGAGAAAAAATCAAATATATTTGTACTAAGCAAAAATATATTACAATAGCATAGCTATAACTATAAACATGTGTAAAAACTTCAGCACACTTAGGAACACAAATTAAAAACAGGACTGTAATTACATACTTCATTATGTATATGTATTCTGTGTATTTTAGTATACTAAGGAAGCTGGACATGTAATCTCTATAGTTAATAATAGAACAAATTCATCCCAGGTGTAATCTTGTTGAAGTCAATGGACCTGGAACTGCACCTGGAATGAATTTGGCCCAATGCTATGGCTTCCTGACTCTCGCCAGCCTAGATTTACATATAAGATATAACACACAAATGAAATAAAAATAGAAGATGTCCAGGAGGCATAGCATGTTTACAGAGCAGAGTGGTAATAACCTTGCCTGATACATGTGGCAGTGCTTCACTTAGCCAGACATTCATTGGGAATGGGGGAGGTTTAACTCTGACAGTGGCTCAGGTTGCCTGTGTCCCTTCATGTCATTGCCTATTTCTTTCTCTTTTTCTCTCTCTTCCTGTTTTTGGAGCCTCATAGCCCAGAACTGTCCAGTGAAATGAAGCTGCCCTAAAGTGACCCATTTATTACCTATTCATTTGCTGTGATGTAACCTCCGGGAGGAAAAAAAATGCTGCAATATAGTAATGTTTAAACATTAAGACCTGTTCTGATCAACTGAGATCATTCCTTAAACTGATAATCCAAAATAGAAAGTGTATAAAATTCAACTTGCATATATGATTACCAACATTTTCTTTCTAAAAAAAATTGATTTTGCTAACAAATCAGGTATTTGCAACTTGGGTCCTTACTGTATTATGACGAGCTGCTGCTTTCATTATTTATTCTCCTCTCAGTTCACTAAATGTTAAATCATACTTACCAATGGCTCATCTGCAGAGTTATGGTATGAAACAGTGATATCTTTGGGATCATAATAATGCATAAAACTGGTTATGACCTTTTGCTGCTGGGTGGGAATCAAGGTCAGAAAAACCAGTGTGCAAATGTAAAGCAAATACCCCCTCCTAAAATATCTAAATTGCATAATGTTAGTGAAACATAATTTGGAATATATTAGGATGGTTACAATAACTAAAAAGTGCATGATGCCATTATTTCCAACTGGAAATTAGATGATTATACTAATTAAGTGATAGCAGGTGGCACAGGATGACTGCTACAATCTTCTCTGAAGTGCAGAGAGAGATGCATGGTTCACTGTCTAAAACACTCAGGAATAGTAACAATTGGCTTAAGCAGTATTCTGTCTCAAGATACAGAATAAAGATCCACTTTGATTTAACACTTCCTTATCACATCAAAGAGCTGAAGAGGCATCTTTACGGATTGGCTTAGGAAAACAAAAAAACCCTGCTACTGGTTCAGCTTCTACCCTTGTAACTAACACTTCTTGGTATAACAGAATCACAGTATGAAATGATGTCCAACAGAATAACGTCATTCTGAAATGCCAGCAGCCTTCTTTTAAATCTCAACTGGCCTAAACTCGTCATTACTGCTTTTAAATTCCTCAGTTTAGAATTGCTATAGGTGTGCTATTGAGAGTTTCTTAAGTTGAGAAAACTGGAAATGCTGTAGTAAAATAAATATTTCTCTGGCAATAAAAGTACTAAATACTTTTAAGAATATATGTAGTCATTATACACTCGAGTTTTAATTCAAATTTACTAAGCAGTATTTACACATTATTTTTACAGCAGGACTTGAAGATTATTCACAACTGCATTAAGTTAAACGAATAAACCTCTAGTCCCGTGAGTCATTCCAGAGCTTGTTTTTCTTGTCATCTGTGCTCTATATTCAGACTGAAGTAAGGCTAAGTCATCAACATCGATTAGTTTTCCAGATCAGCCATCATTAGTTAAAATACTATGAGATGCGGTTAAGAAGCTACACTTTTTTTTGGACTTCCATATATTTCTGGAGTGTGACTTCACTTTAACAATGGCAGGGGAGCAGATCTGCTGAAGAAGAACCATGCTGTACAAGAATGCAACCAACATATGCCTAAAAGGCAAAATCAAGTGATTTTTATAAATGACAGAAAATAAATGTCATCTATTTTCTGAAAATCTCTTATCTAGATTTATCTGTGTCTGTAGTATTCATTTCAGTTTTGTTATTGCATTTCTTGCTACAGATCAGAAGCACGGCTGATAAGACTTGGGTTTTGATATATTTGTAGCACGCTATGATATCTTACAGCATAGCTAGCTCATTTAAAAGATTACTGCCTTCTCCGTGTACATCTCCCAAACTGTTACATGTGGCACAATTTCAGGCAATGTTTGTGCTACCTGAATTTCACAGATGAATACAAGAGAAAGCCAGATAGGACAGTTGAAGGTGAAAAACTATAGTATTCCCTAAGATGATGTTCTCAATGATCAGGCATGCAAACTAAGGATACCCCACTCTTCTACAAAAATTCACAGTTCTATGTGCAGCAAGTACAGTGCAGGAGATGTGTGTAGCAAGGACAAAAAAAAGAAAGGTTCTTCAGCTTATAAGCCTGAAAGAACATTTCTTTTTCTTTAGAGCAAAATATGAAAGTTTGTGAAAATCACTCATCTCCATTATTTTTATGCTTTAATAGAACCAAATGGAATGGAACTAAATTTCTGATTACAAAAAAATGCTTTATCTCCTCCATGAATACTAAACTGCTCAGCATTTAGGATAGTACCATTCAGATGTTCTTCTCTAAATTGACATAACAGTTGCATCTTTTCCAGAACAAAAATTAAACAAATTTTCCACAGTACACGACAAATACCTCTCTCTGTGGCTAAAATAAAAACCTTTACACATACACCCCAGGACATTCAATTAGCTGTGCAAATGGGAATAATGGTAGACAGTTACTCAGAAGCAGCTATTGCAGACATTTGAACTTGTTGTTCAACTACAGAAAATAACATTATCATATTATAGGTGTTAGGCCAACTCTCTTACCCTCACATGCCAACTGATTAGCTCAGCCTTAGCTGAACAAAAATCCTTAATCTTCTCTTTTTAATATTGAAGAGGTAAACCCTCTTTCACCTGCATGTGGAGTTTCCTTTTCATCAAAGCTCAGGAGATTCCAGCAACAAAATCAATGTATGCATGTTCAGAGCAGTTTTCAGGGTTTTGTAAGACAAATCTTTCAAATGGGAACTAGTTTAATGCTATTGAGCTGAGTTTCGATCTGACAGAGTGAGCGAACACAGAAACAGTTCACTTACCACTGCTCACACTACAGGAGGTGGCAATCAGATGCAGCTCTGTACAAATACAGCTGTAAAATTTCTCAGTATTTCCTCTTACCCTATCTAATCCAATGTTAAATGCAACAGCATAGTGTTTGAACAAAGATTTAAGGAAGAAATGCAATTTCTCTCTAGTAATGAGAGATAGTTATGATTTTCTCATTCAAACTGGTGAAAAATAAGGTTAGTTGCACTAATATAACAGAGTTGTGCTACTGCTAAACTGATTTTAACTGGAGCATAGGGCCCTATGTTCTAGCAGAAAGATACAGCTGAACTATAATCCACAAATACCCTCCTTTGCATTTCCCTCCTGTTTTAAAACCTCCAACATCTTGCTTTCTGGATATTTTAAGGAAAAAGAACACTTAAGAAAGATTAATTTAATTTTATTACCAGACATTTTAGATTTACTTAAGTTGTAGTACAGCTTTGCACAGACAGAATTATTTTTTGTTCATATGCTCTGAATCTTTACATGCCAATACTACAATCAATTTAGGATTGGAGACATTTTATTCCTCTTCTGAGAAAATGGAATTACAGCCCGATGTACGTATCACCATTTTAACATGAGAGTGTCCATGATCCTACATGTGAACAGAAAAATGATCACTAACAATTTCTTGAGCTATGAGGTATTTGGAATAATATGGTATATGCTTCCTCTGTACTGTTTATATTCCTTCCTTTTAATAAACAAATTAATGAGACTTCTAAAATGCCTACAGTAAATATTCTACCAAGTGGCAAAGTCTAAGATAAAATGAACAAAAAGAACAATACTTTATATGTTAGAGTGACAAAATTCCCACACTACACGCTTAGTTATGGCTTTTGCCAATTCCAGATTTATCAATGGGAAAATGTTCTAGATCAGGTGCTAAAAGGAATAGCATTTGCACTCATCTAGTTTAAATATTAAGTTCTGGACCCAGAAAAGTGCAAACATCAACTTGTCCTGTCATTAGTCAGTTCAAACCCACAGGTCAAAATAAACAAAACATGTAATTCTGTTATTGTATTTGCCCTGAATATTCTTCCTTTCAGGATGTGCAGGTGAGGCTACTAAGTTTCTGCTTAAACATCTGCAGAATTCTGGCTAATGCAAGTATAAAATACACCTCTGTAATCCATTTGGAAATATTAGATGCAGTAACATATCAATGCATGTTTCATACACTGTACAATACAAAAAAACCAACCCTAGTACAAATTATAAGAGTGAAAAAAACCACAGAATTCAATGTAGCTTCATCTTAGGAAATTTCCAGCAGGCTAGCAATCTTCCTTATATTAAAAATGTCTATTACCCAGTGTAATTTAATAAGTCTCTGATAATTACAACATCAGCATTTTAATAGTATATAAATAACCTCTCCCCTAATTACCATTTTGCTAAATTTTTCATCTATTACCATATTATGAAAGGAGGTTCTTGGTAAAGTACTTTACCCTTTTAATAACAATTAATAATTTAATTAATATGCCATTTTAAAAAAACCCAAAAGCTTATGTAGAAAGAGCAAAAAGGTTCACAGTTGAAAGGAGAGCTCTCTTTTATGCTCATGGCTTTATGGCTTTAGTAGTGTAAAATTTTTTCATGGTTTATTTTTCTTTCAGCACAGCCTTTCAGTAGAAATGATACCTGCTTTTTGGTGCCATGAATAAAATGCTGTGCATGTCTCAAAATATAAGTGTACCCATCCTGTTTGGGACTTAAGAAAATTTATTTCCCCATACCAATTTTTCACAAATAAATTTTGCATTTGTTTTTAAAAGAACCCATAGAGATAGTCATGTCACTGCAGTCTTGACATTATGAAGTAGAGATGAAATACACTGTCAAAAACAGAAACTGAATTTTCTCCCACGAGACATTCAGAGAGTCACACCTTCCTTTTGCCTGGTATCAGAAAAGAAAGTGAGGTGCGTGGCTCAGAAAAACACTGCTGGACAGAACATGCAGTCCTCACTCATGCATAACCTGAGTAAGAAACTCAGCATCTGAAAAGCTTTGAATCATGGATGACCCTGTAGCATAACAACTATGTTAAGAGAGTGTCTGACAATCACAATTGCAGTTCACATAGCAATAATATTCAGAGAACATAATAAGAGCTGCAACATTAATGTTTTCAGTGTCATATTTTGCTGATTTCCAGTCACTTTTTTACCTCATGACAGAGAATGCCCCAGTTAAACTTATATCTACTGTCAGAATTTCAAAATGTCACCTCAAATTTTATAGAAACCTCATTCTTTTTAGAAGTAATTAGCTGAGGCATAGTTTGTATGGCAATTAAAAAATACTTGCTTGCAGAAGTTTGTAAGCATTATGCAATTTTTTTAAACTGCCCATACACATGCATATTCTTGCCTCCAGCTTAAATACAGTAAATGTTGTAGCTGGTTGCACAGGAATTGTCTCAAGAACATTAAAGCAAGCCAAACACGATTGTATTCCAACTAAAATTGCACTCTTTATACCATGTATTGAAACTTGATAACTGTTGGTTATAAAATTCCTTTGATTTTCTGTAGGTAATAAAATACTTTGGCAATTACTATTGACAGTTCTGGATAATCTTGAAGGCTGCCTTGCCTGAAGAAGATGAGTGTTACAAATCACTCCACTGAAAGAGGGAAGAACAGCAGCAGGCAGCAGACAGGTTTCAATTTCACAATGCTGATTATCTCATTCGTGATTCTATGCATGCCTAAATCTGAGGATCCCTCAAGCAGCTATATGGACTTCTACTTTTAAAATGCCTATTACGCTTTCATACTTTTTGCTGCTTCCTGAAGAGTGCCATTTCGCCAAGCTTAAATAGCAGAAAATTGCACTGCTTTTCCTCTGCCCATCTCCTCAATCTCTATTAACCTGCACAAGAACAAAGGAGTATGATAGTCCAGCTATAGGTTGGGAAATAGGTTTAAAGTTGTTTTTCATTTACTGGTACCTATCTTCCCGATTCATAAATGTATTTGAACAATAACATTATTTTAATACATTATCTAATGACTGAAAGCATAGCCTTTAATAAACTCTATTTATATTAATAAATACGCTGTGTGTTCAGAAATACACGCAGTTATTGTTTACACGGACATCAAATGATACCATAGTGATGTCAGCATGTGTCAAGGCTTAAACCAAAAGGAATAAAAAAGGAAATAGTGAAAAATATTGCAGGTTTTTGTTGGTGGTTTGTTTTATTATTTTTTTTTTCTTTCCTATTTAGGCTACAAGAGAAGCAGAAGCAGCTACAAGCAGACAGGAAAATTGCTGAAGCACCTGGTTCTAATGCTTGCAGTAGGCCTTTATTAGATGTCATAAACTGAATGATGCATTACTCTGTGGACGACTTACAGCCTGCAAATGTTGAGGTAAAATGGAGGACAAAGGATTCTTTTAAAACAAAAAGGTTAAATGTTTCTTTTCAATCAAACAGTACTTATTAAATGGAGAAATCATAATAAGCTCAGAGAGACTGGAGACTATTCTGTTATTTTTTTATGTATTTCTGTATTACCTTAACAAATAAAATGTATTTTACTTTAATAATTCACATTTTATGTAAAAATGTTTTACAGCCTATCCTGCATTTCACCTGCATTATTAAACAAAGAAAAAAATATTTAAAAATCCTATTGCTGATACAGGTTTGGCAGTCCAATCTCAAATCTAAATAATTGCATTAAAATCCATGTAGGCCATCAACCACCACCAACAAAAAGGTAATTTTGTCCATCAGAAAATGTTTTAAAATAAGACCTGCTTTGCATTTAAAAAGATAAAAGAATGTTTTCTAAAATGACAATTGCTGGTTGGCCATCGATTCTGAGCTTTAATCTCATGGCCTACTCAAATTTCCCATTATGTCTGAGGGAGGCTTAGGGGGATAGAAAGGCTGAAATGTGGGCCTTCAACAAAAGTGGAGGGGGGTTACAGCGTTAAGAAACACAGCTGTTGCTCACAAACTGCAAATGTTAGAATAACTTACTAGTAGGTTTGCATTTGTGTTTTGTTTTTTTTTCCTTGCTGCTAATAAAAACTTAAAGTGTTTTGCATGCTTTCTATAAACAGTGCACTTAAGTTTTATAATCTAGTACATCTTATTAAGCGTGAAGTCTGCTGATCCCTAAATTATTCATAACATGGTCCAGACTGATTAAGATTGGCTTGTTAAGGAGCACAAGAAGCAATTAAACTGACAAGGCAGTGCGGCCTTGATGTATACATTTATTATCACAAGAATACCCAAAGTGAATGCCCTTATTAAGCAATGAATTTCACCTCACTGGCCTTCTACCATTGCTGCCACAGGCAGAGAGAGCTAGGAACAACATGTCAAAAGCTAACTCTGAGGAAATGCCTATCTTCAAGTGAAACCGATTTTGTAATGAACCTTTCAGTTCACTCCTGAGGTAATAAATCCTGACTGGTGCATTAATTACTTGATAACATCCCATCAAAATGCAAATGCAGCACTTGACCCATAGGAATGGCTCACTAGCTGTTAACTCTTCAGGGTATACATAAATTGTCTGTTTTCTTTTATCAAACAGGGCATTTATTTCCATCTTGCTAGGGTGAATGTCACTCCTGCCACCCTCGGCCCCTCAGTGGCCTGACACCATCATTTGCAGAGGACTGTCACTATGTGCCGACATCCTAATTGTGCTACTTCTTTGCTTTGTACCTTTGAGGGAGAATTTCCAGCACCCCCCTCCACCCCCCGCCCCCCCCCCCCGCCTTCCTTTTCTGGAGGAATCTTGCATGTCAAGGACAAAGCTGTAATAGCGTTACAAAGAATGACCCCCACCTCTAAAGTACACTAATCTTTCTTTTCAATGGCAATACATTAAACAAGGAATTTAGTTCCTTGAAGTGATTAAATGAAAGCTGAACATATCTACGTGAATTGCCACCCAACATAGGCAAGCGTGCATGCTTTTAGCAAGAGCACCAAAGATATATTTACATGTTTTAAAAATGTTTCCGCAGTCCCTTCAATGAGTGTTCAATTTTGAGAGTCCACAAGCAAATATGTCAAAAAGTAAAACAAAGTGCATTTTGTAGCACATATTTATCAATGTTGAAATATGATGCATCCATTCTTTTTTGATTGCTGAGAAAATAGGCTGCTTTAATTACAAAACCTATTTCCACAATAAATGTTAATGAGGATCTGCGTTTTATGTTTCCCCACTCAAAATGCTAATCTATATCAGTGGGTCTGACTCTCCCACCTGGGTCAACCTGCTTTACAGTTTTTCTATTTGTCTTGAAGGCCTGGTGAAAATCCTTAATTCAGGTTACTAGGCAACCCTGCAGGTGAGAAAATATAATGTTTGGCCTACTCCATTTTCAAATACACACAGTGGCCTAATGCCTTCCAAATAGACTGTGCAAAGCATGCACTGATAATTCCCTGCTACATTTTCTAAAGGCGAGGTCAGAAGAAAATTAATTGATGCTGAAAATAATGACAGGAGAAGAACCACTGAGACTTGGTGTGACTGGCATGTGATGATGTTAGCAAGAATCCCAGCATGTGACTGGACAGTGTGATGAAAAATATACTTTATGTGAAGGAAAAACAAGTTACAAAACTTAATTAGTTTTTGACACTTCTTCATAAGTTATTATCTTTTCATTTGGAACACTGCCTTGGGACATCAATACACAAGAAGAAATGAAACATTCTTACTGTAAATCTGAAGGAGAAAAGATGACTTTATATTGCTCCTCTCCTTTTACATGTCTTTTTGAATAAACAAAATATCCACACCAGCCTAAGGTGTACAAGCCCCTGAAGATGTTTCTGCTGAGAGCATAGAATAGACTTGTTCGATGTAATAATCCTGTTACAACTGATTATGCAGTCTCAATTTTAAAAATAAAGGGGAGGAGGACTGGAATCCAAAATGGTCACACACAAAAAAAAGCTATAGATGAGAAGCAGTTAAATTATAGCACCTACAGCAATAATGCTTCCTGTACAGCAAATGTATTTTTAATTTTTTCCACTAAGGCTTATACCTAGAAGTAATTCACACTGATTACTAAATAACCCTTGTGAGTTGCTTTGTCTTTTGAATTTTAAAAAATACACTTGCCGTGAGCAATGAATTTCATAAACCACCAGCTCTCATGCTTGATGAATCATTCTTATTTTATGCAGTGCTGTGTGATAGAGAACTGAGATAAAATATTCTATCCACAAGCTATTCAGTACAATTTATCATCAGCGGCTCACTAGGTCCAGTGATAATACCTGGCTTGCAGATTGTAATGATCAGATTCTGTTTTTATTTCAAACAGGAGCTATCCGAATACCAGAGTTTTTAATTTACATACATTAGTGAGGTTCAAATGTGGCAATAGCTACAAGCAAATTTACTTGGAAACTGAATGTTCGCCTTGCATAATGGGTTCCCTTTAGCTATTACTCACCAGTGAAGTACCCAGATAAAAATGAAAACAAAGAGGAAATAAGGGAAATCATGATACAAACACCATACTGTGGACTAGGATAATTACTGAACCACAGTGAAGGTCACGTTTATATCTGTTTTAGTAATGATTTCTTACACCTTCCCTTTGTACTGAAAGCATAAATGCCATATATTTTCTACATTGGTACAGTACTGAATTGTTTGCATTCTGTAGTTTTCCAAAGTTCATCACACTATCATTAATAAAAGTTTTTTCTTGGTGTAAATTGAAATAAATTATATACTGGAACAGCTGATAAATATATAAGCAACATCAAAATATCTGTAAATTACTCCAGCTTGAGTATTTAGTAAAAAACAATAGGATCATAATAAAACACCTCTTATAGCTATATCACTTTTATACTGACCATAGTATTGAGCTTCAATTCCCAGCAGCGTCATTACTAGACATTTTCTGCCACCTTTCTAAATCTGAAAAGCTTCCTACATTTAGTGAAGATTAGGTAATGCTACAAGCAATCAATAACAGCTATCAATTCCATACCTTGTTCAGAAGGAGAAGTTGATTAAAAGTAAGTAAAAAGGATGGTTGAATATGCTTTAAAAATACCTGATTCTTCTAACTACACCATCATGACAAAAAGTATTATTCACAGGCCGAAGAGGTAGGTTTTAGCAGCAGTGAGATTATGATTCAAACCAACAAAAACCAGAATATACTAAATTAAGTTTGACACTCTCTCCTTATCCTACCACATGGCAAGGAAAAAAAATATAAAAAAAAAACAGGAGAAAAAAAAAAAAAAAAGGAAAGCACAGAAGCACAAATGAAAAATATCTCAACCTTTTCTTGGACGTTTTTTAGTTTGTGTCAAAACCTTAATATTCTTATCTCTGATTTTTCTTTCTTTTTTGATTTTTTTTTTTTACTCTTAAACAGCAGGTTGTTAATTGTTGAAAGTTAGAAAATGTCTATCAGTTAGTAGCAACACAAAAATAAACAACATTGTGAAAGCAGTCATTCCAAGCTCAGTCATACACATACAAAGACAGATAAGACTTCATTTATTAATGACCATATATATTTCTCTCCATATGTGCAGCCCTTAGTGCACACATATAAATAATGGCCACCTAAACCTAAACACATTTACATAAATATGATCTCAATTATTTAGGTCCTTTTCCCATAGCACACGTTTATGACCTTGCAATTCACTGAATCTAAATCCTGGATTTTGGCAAGTCAAGCAGCTTAGAACTTCTAACCTTCCACATAAGTCACAAAAGAAAGGAAGTCTCCTGTCACAAGAGAGAGACTTGTGTTTATATCAGTTCCCCATATTCCCTATTTTCTAACTCTGCACCCATAGCCAGACAATTTCATATCCCTCTACTAGAGCAACTCATTTGCCTCATTACCAGTGGGGAGAAGCAGTGAAATGGCCAATAATCTGAAAATGTGTTTAATCTTGATTAAATAAATGACAGAGGGGAAGATGAGATCCCCCTCTTCATCATTCATCCGTGACTGCTGAACGTGGCTGCGTGAAATAGCCCTAGGACTGGCTCTACTGCAGGTGGGAGGAACCTCTGCATCCAGGATGCCTTTACATTGCATTGAGGTTCCCCTCCATCTGCCCTCCTGGAGTGCTTTCAGTGCAATGGAAAAATGATGGGTAGCATCTCCCAGTATAATACAGCTTCCATAATAAAGCTGCCAATCCTTAAGAAGCAGAAGTCACTAGGCAGTGGTCCTTTAAAATTTTAATCTAACTTCTGAATAAAATCACAAACCAGATACTGTTCTTCAGTAAATGGAGAGCAAAAAATCATTAGTTAAACTGCTGAAATAGCTGCTAGCAGATGCTGTTCTTGGTTTTGGAGAACAAATTTCTCTAGCCATAGAGATCCACAGAAAGTTAGAAGTCCCTTCCTTCATATAGGGAAGGCCTCTTCTCTGCTGTATCTTTCTGGTGAAATGACTATTTCTGAATCTGGAATTACTTATGCTCAGAAAGGTAAAGTTCACCTCTGGTTCTCAGAAAAAAAATTAATATATGTGGATAGTCTAGAAGAAAATAAGGAAACTGAAATATAAAATACATAGTCAAAGAACTATGAAACACTTTGCTGGCTGTTATTTCAGCTCATACGCTAAATGGCATAATGCTTTATCACTGTCACTGTCATAGACTGAAGGAGCCCCAGAAGTCTTATCCTATGTTGTAGCTCTATAAAGAAACTCATCTAGTCTCTTGCAAATTGTAGTCAGTTTGGGCCCTATTGTAGCATTTAAATGTTTTCTATTGCTTTAATGTTGTTTGAGCACAAGAAGCACTATGCAACATTTTGAAGCTTTAATAAGACTGTAATTACCTTTGTGTGATCACTTCAGAGGAGATTTCCTTAGAGATCTAGGAACTTTATGGTGTTTCTGAGACTTCAATCTGGTTCAAAGTCACTACAGTAAAAATAATCTTAACTAGAATTGAAATTACTAAGACCAAGATGAAAAGCATATGAGAATTAGAACCATTTTTTTTTCTTTTTTTTTTTTTTTGGGAGACTGAATCGTGTAAGGCAGGAAGAATTACTTCTTGCCTATAGAAGAACAAATATCAAACCTCAAGCCAAAATCGGTTACAAAGAGCTTTCAAAAAATACTAAGTATACATTATATCTATACCTTGACAAGCTGATCATCAGCAGAGTCTTAGCTTGCTACAAGTTTTAGATCTTACCAACTCTCTGAAATGCATTTACAGTGAAAGCAATTTCTGCTGCAGTAGCATAAAAAGCACTTCTGTGCTGCAGCATGTGACACTGGCTGATAATAAAGGATCATGGTGTGATACCGTGCAACTTCTATAGCAATTTCAATTCCTTTACTTAATTTACAAAATAAATGTAATATTAAAAAAAAAAAAAAAAACCAAACAAACAAAAAAAAAACCCAGAGATCTAGATTAAGAAGTTATTATATCCTGGCATTGTTTTCTCAGTGGAATGTCACCAAACAAACAGGAGAATTAAACAGATTCTGTGGAACTGATAATGCTGACTTCTGGTGCAGTAAGTCTAATTTCTAGCGAAACAGACCAAAAATGCTGTGCCAAAAGCATCATAAAATGTTTCTCATGTGAGAGTGAATTTCTGCTAGGAGACTGGGGGATGGGATGAAGAAGGGTGAGATGAAGGAAGGAGGAGAGAGAAAAAAGGAACTCGTTTGATTGTGGACTTGCGTTTGCTCTTCACAAAATAAGTGATAAAATTCCACTAAACTCAATAACACCAGGGCAGATCTTATGAGAAGAGCAATACTTTAAATAATCAGATACTTCTAGGCAGAACAAAAAACACTCTACATTTTGTTATCACCCTCTTTATTTTTCTGAATACCTGACTCATTCTCTGTCATTTTCTCCATGACAAACCAACAGAGTAAAATCCTAAAATAACCATTGCAAGACTAAAGAATATGATAGTTAACTTCCCTGATTATCCTACGTTTAGAAGAGGAAAGAACCTGACAAATAATCCCCAGTGCCATTGTGTGGACATTACAGTGTCCTGCAAGCTTGGACAAGTTATTAGGTCAGACGCTAACTTCCTAAGTAGAAAAATGATGTGGTCGCCTTTGTCCTCTCTGCAGTAATGGCTGGAGTCAGTACTAATTAAGGCCCTGCGGCAGTGTGGTACAAGAGAGGTCAGAGACTTCTTTCTGACACCTAAACAGTACTCAGCTCAAAGGAACTGCCCCTAATCTGAAATGATGTGATGTAGAGCTGGCCTTTCAGCTTCACTGTATATTTAAAGGAAAATGACAGTTAATGACAGGGGTGTCAAAAACGAGCAGATGGAGAGGCTAAGGAAAACACAGCACTATGGTAAAATTTACTTACAGTTCGCCAGTGTGCTTAGAATTAGAGGCTACTGCACAAATGTAGATGGTTTGGATACCTTTCCAAGTTTGCTGAAGTAGAAAAGATTTGCCTTATGCACAGAACTAGAAGAAAGGCTGTTGACAAAGTATACTTATTTTTCCATTACTGTGCAAAAAATCAGTGCATACATACCCCCCCATAACCTACCCTGCCTTCAGTTTTCTGTTATCAAAATAAAATATGAAAATAATAATAAGAACATTTAATCTCATTCAGTGGATTACTACTTTCCATTTTGTCTTGCTGGGAGTAACTATTGCCATAATTAATCTTCTAGTCATTTTCTTTCTCCCCTTCAGACATGGAACTTGGGAAACAAAAGCAATATTCAAAACAGAAACCAAGATTTATTGTCAGTTAGTCATAATAGATAGACACCTGCACAGATTACTAATTACTACAAAACCATAAGGTCTGCTGGCACAAATCCTTTCCCATTCTCTCTTTTTATCCACCCTTATGACACACCTGCAAGCCTTTAATTGATGTTGTATTTATCTCAGGAGTCCTAGTTAGCATTGTATTACAGCGTCATCATTCATGATGCTATAGTTAAGGTTCAGTCAGCATTACCACTGTTGAGGCTTCCCTCCCTCCTTACTTACTTTCCCTCCTCCTCCTCCAGCTCCCTTCACCCAGGCTTTTAAAGAAAATTTGCTCCAGGCCAGAAGCTGAGTAGTGCCAGGCTCATACTACTCTTTTAATCAAACTAGAAAGAGAATCGGTTTTGAATGTTTTGGAAAGTTATATATAAAAAGCAAAACAAACAACAAAAAAGTCCCCTGAAATTTTTCAGACTCACATAGTCGAACCATTTCTTTGATGTATATTAAAATAATAAAAATTTAGCTAGTAATTGGCCCACCACAGGGAACTGTAATATCTGGTATTTCTCTCAAAAGTCAAAAGGGATGGGATCCATAATCATTAAAGAGGTTTTGAAACAAGTACTGTAGTGACTTCCTATTAAATATGCTAGTAAACATTCAGAATATGAATGCAAAGAAATTATCACACAGAGCATAGATAATGTAATTTCTGCCCCGAAATGACAAATATTATTTAATATTTTTGTTTTAGTTGTTAGCAGCTCCTATCTGTATGTTCCAGTGGAATTTAAATTATTTGTATAAAACTGCTCAATATTATTATCTTTTCTAAACTGATTTGAATAATTAATATATTCAGTGATAATGTTGAGCTTCCATTATAGATATAGAAGTTGGTATCTATCTATATATGTCTGTCTCTATATGTATAAAGCCAAAAGGACAGAGTCAGTTCAAGCCATGGCTCTGCCTAAGATAAAAGGGACAAAATTTTCATATAAAATAGGGGAAAATGAAGGAAATTCAGTTTGCCTAAATCCTGTGTCATGTGCCATCTGACAGAGACAGAGCTTTTTTCTGTATGGGTTCTCCCTGCATAGCCAGGCTTCAGTTCAGCAAGGTGTTTTAAGACTGAACCACAATAATTCAGAATACTGTTTTACATTTCTTGTTGAAGTAGGCCTAGCCAACCTATCTAGAAGAAGTATTTCTGCTCCTATCTGGATCTTTCTCCTAAGGCCCAGTAGAATTTAACTTACCAGTCAACATGTTGCTGTAAAAAAAACCCAAACACACAAACAAACAAACAAAAAGTACAGAAAAAAAAACAAACAAAAAATACAGAAAAAAAAAAAAGAAAAATCGCAACCAAACAAAAAACCACCCCAAAACAACACAAAACAAAGCAACTATCTCTAATGTGACTCTAATTTTGCCTAGTCAATAGATTCTAATTAAAGGAATGTCATCCAGAGGGACCTTGACACGCTTGTGACGTGGGCTGATGCCTCATGAAGTTTAACCATGCCAAGTGCAAGGTCCTACACCTGGGTCGGAGCAATCCCTGACACAGCTACAGGCTGGGCAGAGAAGAGATTCAGAGCAGCCCTGTGGAGAAGGACTTGGGGGTGCTGGTCGATGAGAAAATGAACGTGAGCCAGCAGTGTGCGCTTGCAGCCCAGAAAGCCAACCGTATTCTGGGCTGCATCAAAAGGAGCGTGACCAGCAGGCCAAAGGAAGTGATCCTGCCCCTCTACTTCGCTCTCGTGAGACCTCACTTGGAGTATTGTGTACAATTCTGGTGTTCTCAACATAAAAAGGACATGGATCTGTTGGAACAAGTCCAGAGGAGGGCCACGAGAATGATGAGGGGACTGGAGCACCTCCCATATGTAGATAGGCTGAGAAAGTTGGGGCTGTTCAGCCTGGAGAAGAGAAGGCTGCATGGAGACCTCATAGCAGCCTTCCAGGATCTGAAGGGGGCCTATAGGGATGCTGGGGATGGACTCTTCATTAGGGACTGTAGTGATAGGACAAGGGGTAATGGGTTAAAACTTAAACAGGGGAAGTTTAGATTGGATATAAGGAGGAAATTCTTTCCTGTTAGGGTAGTAAGGCACTGGAATAGGTTGTCCAGGGAGGTTGTGACTGCTTCATCGCTGGCAGTGTTCAAGGCTAGGTTGGACGAGGCCTTGTGTAATATGGTTTAGAGCGAGGTGTCCCTGCCCATGGCGAGGGGGTTGGAACTTGATGATCTTAAGGTCCTTTCCAACCCTAACTATTCTATGATTCTATGGTTTTATGATTCTATGATTAATTGTGACCTTACCCAGGTTTAACCTAGTTCAGAATAGCTTTGGATTTTTATCATGGTTGGAAATGATTCATTGAAATCAAACGCTCTTCTATTGCCAGAACAATTTGCCCTACAGAAGTCAGTAGCAAGGACATGAAGCCTTTTCTGTGGCATCATGGACCAGATACAGGCTCAGTACGTGTCATGATGACCGCAAGCAGTTATTGCACTGATTCATTGACAGATTATTCAAAGAACTTGATCTTACAGTTGCTTGTTGTGGAAAATCTTAGCTGAAACTTCAGTGAAGTGAAGCTGACATGAGTGAAAACTCAAATCCACTTCTGTCTTCTTTTTCAAACAGCGTAGCTGATTCCTCTCTCCCAGTGAGCAGAGAGAGGTAACTCCAGCAGAGAAGAGTTTGACCATAAGGATGCAAGCCTTTGTCTACAAGGCATGTTTCGATGGAACACTGCATCGCTTGAGTTTCCTGGTATTTATGTAGTCTTCTGAAGAATTTCTTGGATCTTATACTCCCCTATACCTCTACTTCTCTGCACACCTTGTACTCTTGAGGCTGTCAAGGTATTTTGCGTATTTGTGTAATTACAAACTGATATTGTTCGACAAGCCTAACTCAAGTTAGGCCCTGCAGCTCTTTTTGCAATCTCAGCCTGCACATATCCCACAAAGAGCTGTTCTACTTCAAAACATATTGCTTAGAAACAAAGTGTTAGATAAATGTATTTTAAAACTAATACCCAACGCAAATACAGCTTAGCTACATTTCTGCCATTTCACAATTATCTAGACATGTCTATTTTCCTCTGACAGCAGTAGAGGAGTTGATGTCATCTACCTGGATTTCTGTAAAGCGTTCAACACTGTCCCACACGACATTCTTGTCTCTACATTGGAGAGACATCAATTTGATGAATGGACCACTCAGTGGATAAAGAACTGGCTGGAGGGCTGCACACAAAGAGTTGTGGTCAATGGCTCAATGTCCGGCTGGAGACCTGTAACGAATGGTGTCCTTCGGGGATTGGTGTTGGGACCGGTCTTGTTTAACACCTTTGTCGCTGACATGGACAGTGGGATTGAGTGAGCCCTCAGCAAGTTTGCCGATGACACCAAGCTGTGTGGTTTGGTTGATATGCTGGAGGGAAGGAATGCCATCCAGAGGGACCTTGACACGCCTGTGAGGTGGGCTGATGCCAACCTCATGAAGTGTAACCATGACAAGTGCAAGGTCCTACACCTGGGTCACAGCAATCCCAGGCACAGCTACAGGCTGGGCAGAGAAGAGATTCAGAGCAGCCCTGCAGAGAAGGACTTGAGGGTGCTGGTCGATGAGAAAATGAACGTGAGCCAGCAGTGTGCGCTTGCAGCCCAGAAAGCCAACCATATCCTGGGCATCAAAAGCAGTGTGACCAGTAGGTCGAGGAGGTGATCCTGCCCCTTTACTCTGCTCTCATGAGACCTCACTTGGAGTATTGTGTGCAGTTCTGGTGTCCTCAACATAAAAAGGACATGGATCTGTTGGAACAAGTCCAGAGGAGGGCCACGAGAATGATGAGGGGACTGGAGCACCTCCCATATGTAGATAGGCTGAGAAAGTTGGGGCTGTTCAGCCTGGAGAAGAGAAGGCTGCATGGAGACCTCATAGCAGCCTTCCAGGATCTGAAGGGGGCCTATAGGGATGCTGGGGATGGACTCTTCATTAGGGACTGTAGTGATAGGACAAGGGGTAATGGGTTAAAACTTAAACAGGGGAAGTTTAGATTGGATATAAGGAGGAAATTCTTTCCTGTTAGGGTGGTGAGGCAATGGAATAGGTTGCCCAAGGAGGTTGTGAATGCTCCTTCCCTGGCAGTGTTCAAGGCCAGGTTGGATGAGGCCTTGGGTAATATGGTTTAGAGCGAGGTGTCCCTGCCCATGGCAGGGGGGTTGGAACTTGATGATCTTAAGGTCCTTTCCAACCCTAACTATTCTATGATTCTATGACATCCTCATTCCCAGCAGGTTTTGGAGCCCAAGTCACACTTTCCCTTTTCCTACTGTCCCTCCTGAGACATTCTCCATTATTAAACTCTGTAGGTATTCGTTGTTCTCCTGTGCTCACAGCTTAAGCCTGGTCTGCTGAAAACTAGATGTCTGAAAAAGTTGCCAGAAGCTGGGATGCTATGCCAGGGAAGCATGACTATATGCTCGACCTCTTCCTGTTCATTCCCTTAGCATCTGCTACTGGCGGCTGTCGGGTTCCTATTACAAAACCATCTAGTAGTGCCAGCACTGTCTCGTAACCAGAAGTATTGGCTGGTAAAGAACAATCTGAACCTATTTTGTTCCTTTCTGCCTGTGTTTAGTCATATCTGTTGATTGAAAATCAATATAACCAAACATTAAACCTCATCGCAGTAACCAGATCAGCACATAGTTTCCATGAATAATAACGATCTTGAGGGCATCTCAGAATCCACTGAATGGCTAACTTCCATATTTAATTATGGCATATGGGCTGAAATCTAAATTTGCATGAGCTGGAATATAAACCTGGGATAAATAATTGTTTTCAATCTATAGTGGATGTATCCATATACTGTGAACTAGGTCTGCCACCTCTATACTGTGTTCCACTGTTGATACAGATGTGACCCAAAACAGATGGGATTGGATTCTTCACAGAGAAAAGCACTTTACATGCTTCTTCTCAAACTGAAATTTCACTTCTCTTGCAAATAATGAGGTAAAATTTGGGGGTCTGCTGGAAGTTGAAAGCTCCTAGGAGACCTACTAATTCACTTCTAGAAATGGGGAGCATTTAGAAATACATTATTCTCTTATGGATTAAATTTACTACTACACTGATTGCCATAGCAAAGCCTATAGGCCAGTTAAAATCCATTTAAGCTGCATTTTGAGGGCTTAAGTGAGGCTTAAATGATGCTTAGTTTTCGTGCTAGCCTTCTGTAGAGAGGATGAATCTTACCCTTATGTAAACTAATCAGTTTTGATGTTCTCTCTTCCATTTGAAATCTGTGAATTATTAATCTTTATGTGTACAATAATGTCTTGAAGCATATTTTATATGCAAATTCATATTATCATCATATCAACATCTATAACACAGACTGAAATAAATTATGAGGTACTGTGTAAGGGATCCTAGCCATTATGACCTATCAAGTAAAAAATCCAATGAAATTTTTAAAAAAATATTATGTGCTTTAAATACATATTTACATAATAGACTGTAACGGCTCAAAAAAATCTGTTACAGCATGTAAATAATGCATGTTTTTAGATTTGTTTAAATACATATGCACATGTATTTACATATTAACATGACAGGTTGCAAAGATACTAAATGAGCTAGTTTGTATGGTCTTGTGTACTACATAAGGGTTTTTACACTTAGAAGAGAGAAATTTAAATCACACATACACACCTTATATTCAAGCAAAGACCTGATTTCCTACTCCTCCTGAAAAACTTAGCACTTATGCTTAATTTCAGGTTAATGTTCT
The DNA here is from genome assembly GCF_033783945.1 of Neopsephotus bourkii. NCBI lineage: Eukaryota > Metazoa > Chordata > Aves > Psittaciformes > Psittacidae > Neopsephotus > Neopsephotus bourkii. Next base: position 10,510,141 of record NW_026902293.1, on the reverse strand, counting down.
TAGGCTTTCCAACAATTTATTGCAGATACTTTAATTCAAAATCTTTACAGTACCTACATGCTGACATACTACCAGCAATGCCACTAATCTACAGCAAGAGGAGATGGTAGCATTTACAGGTAAAAACTTCAGATTTAAACCCTGAAATAAATTTCCACTGGCAATAGATTTTGTGTTTTGAGTTATAAAAGGCAGAAGACTGATGGTTAATTTGAATGTATATTCTGGAAATGTTTACCTTGCAAAAGCCGTAAGTTTATAAAAACACATCTACTGCCTGTCATGCCACTTCAGCATCACCTGTGTCTCATCAAAGTTTATCCTCCTAATTCAGACACCTAGAAACACTAAAATGTGGATAGCATTTACTTGAATAAGTAGTGACACAGAAGCCACTATAAACTCTTTAGCAAGCAGAAATTACTTGCATATTAAAGCATTTGACACCACCCCTCTTTCGTTTTAGTGACTTCAACAAATATTCAGATTCTATGTCATGTAGCAGGTAGCCAGAGAGATCAGTAGACACAAAGACAGACAGAAGAATCTACTGTGACTCAGTCTATGGGTTTACACAAGATTATCTCAAAGGCACAAATGAGTAATTCCTATTGACTGTAAATAAGTTCTGGTGCATCACTTAGCTACAGTCTGATAGGAACTTTGTAGCATTCTGAAGAGATAAAACATCTACTCATACTGTTAGTCCACTGAAAGTCTTTGTATTTGAAATAAAAATAATAGTGACAGTCAAGTATGCTAATGTCTATAATCATTGTAAATTATAACTGTCTGTGGTCACAAATTTACCCATGAAAACATAAGGTAATAATTTAGCTTTATATTACTATTCTCAGAGAAGAATATTCATAGGAAACTTAAGTAGTATGGGGTTTACAACATATATCTTAAAAATAGAATGTTTAAGGATTTTTTTTTTCTTTTTCTAAATGGAATATTTCCATACAAAGCACTGTGTGTAGAATTTTGCACTCAGTTTCTGTTATTGAAATTATACCAGTCTCACTTTAGAGTTAGTGAAGATGTACATAGTGATTTTAATTCTGAATGGGCCATTGCAAGGTGCCAGGAAAGCAATAGCTTTAGTCTACAAATAATAGCATCCAACCACAGGGAAGAAAATGTACCCTCCCTCCTTAAAGATATAGTTAAAATAATGCTGAAATTGCAGGTGATTGCATATCTTTATGATCTGGACTGTGTGCCTCATTTTCATTTTCTCTCACACAAAGACAGATTGAATGAATGTGTAAAGACAGTTTCTTACAGTTTGAGAAAGAGGAACAAAAGGAAGCTACGTTATAAATTAATATGAGAAGTCAAAGATTTGTTGACTCAAGCTGCACTAAGAAAAATGTAATTTTGGACTCTCTTTTTAGGAAACTGCAATCTCATCAAAATGTCTTTTATACAAAAAGCAATATTCAGGTTTTAGGTTTTGCCAATAGGCACAAAGATGAGACATGCTACGGACATTAATTTTTGCTTGCTTATCTTACATTATGTCAACTTATATTCACAATCCCATATTTCCATAATTGTTCAAAATTTGAAAGAAAAGGAAAAAGAAAATGAATATAAAAGAGACAAGTAATTAAAGAACTTATTTGAATACTCAACTTTTAGAAATACTTGATGACAAATCTTCTGTATTATAAAACACATATTCTGCCAAGAAAAATTAATCAGAATGATGATATCAGCACAAAGAATGCATTCAGATACATAAAAATATTTGGCTGGGTGTGTAAGGACTCGGAACTGAAATTCCAAAATCTGTGTATGTTGTGAAGGCTTAGCCATTTCTTGGGTCTGAGGGGAGGGAAGGAGTGCTGTTTCTTGTTTTGGTTTTGTTTGTGGGTTGTGGGGTTTTTTTCTTCTATCCCAATTATTAGTGATCATATGGTTCCTCCAAAGATTAAAAAAACCCAAACCAAATCAAAACAACCAAAACATAGACTTTAAGTCTATAAGTAAAACTACTGTATTCCTTCTGTATGTTCTAACTGCCTTCCAAATAATTACAGAGTGGAGACTTGGCTGTCATTCATGTGTATCTATTCCATTGTGTGAAGAGAAAAAGAAAATGGTTGCCCATACATTAGCACATCACCCATGGCTAGTGCAATGACAAGATAGATTAGGATGTATATTAAATCTCACACATGACTGCCTTTCTGTATCAAGGTAAAAAATACTTGCTCTTACATACATTAGGGACTAGTGTTGGACTGACATCTACATTAATATTGACAGCATATCAACATTTTTTACATTAACTGAGTCAATAACTAGTCTAAACCTGGTAAAACTTAAGATAACAAAAAGGAAGAAAATATCTAGCAAGCAGCATTACATTCTTGTATCTAAGAAAAGAAAATTAACCCTCCAATACTACATTGCTTTTCTGAATTATCAATCCTACAGCAGTACATCAACCAGTGTATACAGCTGTGACTTGGTAATCCAATCTCATTTGTCAAACAAGGATTCTAGTAGATAAGGAATGCTGCTAGGAAAAGAAAACCCTGCACAGACAATAACATAAATATTATATACATAGAAGGCTGATTATAAAAAGCTGGATTAGCATCATTGTATTACTTCACCTCCTAAACATTACTTTCACAGACATAATGAAATTGTCAGGCAGTAATCCCACTTCCACAACAGCTGCTCGTGACAAAGGTGCACAAAACCAGCAGAAACTCAAGACTATTTTCCTATTTTGCAGTGGAGTTAAGATTCTGAGATTTTTTTTTGCATTTTCCATGTTAAGAAATATCTTTAAATCAAAAATGCTGTGTAGGTTAGCTTAGGAAAGAGATTTTGTTATTTACCTTTGCTGTAAAATCTCCAGTAAATAACCAGTCATTTCTTATTCCAGGCCAATGTCTTGGTTTCATTAATAATTAAATGCTGTTTTCCAGTGATACTTAGCTATTTTATACTCTGGTCTTTGAAATATATTATCTTACAAATGAAACTCACGAAATACTATTAATGCTTTTTAAAGTGCCCATACATGTTATTAGCATGCACATGAATGCTGGGAGATAAAAATGTTCATTCTCCCAGATTCACTGTGCTCACCATGTTAGTGAAAGGGGAGAAATGCCAGGTAATTGATCCACAAAAGTTTTTGGAAAGAGAGTCCATTAGAATCAGTTACTGGCCCAAACTTGCTATGGAAATGGTTATCATTTCAATCTTAGCAATTAGGTTGCTACAGTTAGAAGCATCCCAGGACATTACTACTCTGCAGAAACAAAAGCATGAGGCAGCTATGCAAAGTTTTTAGACTTATTTTAGATTTTAAACACATCAGCTAGCAACCAAAACCACACAACTTTCAAGTGTCATTCATCTCAGAAGTCAGAGAAGCTTTTGTTTAATCATCTGTCTCACTAAGGGCTACCTTTTCCCTCTGTTTTAGTGTACTGTGGAAGATGATGAGGGTTAAAATGTTGTTCTCAGCAATATTTATCTCCAAATGATACCATTTTTCATTTATGCATGTCCTTGAGAATGGTGACAAAACAGGCCATGAAAAAAATAGGCTTATGGACATTAACTCTTCCATCAGGCAATACTATAGGTAAACAATGGGCAGAAAGAAGAGGCCTCCCTCTACTGTTCTACTAATGCTCTTCTAAGCTCTTCTAGCTAAACATTAAAAAAAAAAAAAAAAAAGATGCAGAGAACTGCCTGGCACAGAATTGGAACTAGCACTCTAGTGCTTGAGATGTTGACAGCATTCAAGCTGATTAATTAATATCAGTAAAGCCCACTGAAAAAGGTTAAAAGAGCACTTTAACATGCAGTGATATTATCATGATCATTAGGATGGCATATTTCTGTCTTTACTAACGTATCTTCTTTTATCAGCTCAATAAACTGATCTCAGAGTGCAATTTTTCAATCACATTTTCATAAACAGATGGCAGAAATTTAACAAATTAATGTTTAGAATAATGGTACAGTTATGAGACTTGTACTTTTACAATGGTTTGCTCTGAAGCTTTTGATACCAAATCCCAATAATACCAAACTCCTTATGTTAGAGTAGTTTTATATTCCTATGTTGCCGTATAATGATCTCTGATCTGATTGTTTCAATGTGAAGAGATATGGGTGGGTGTAGGTAGTATGCTTAATTTATTAAATAATCAAGATATTAATCCATTTGTCAAATTTCATAGATATTTTAACAAAAGCTTAACTTCCTTGATGATTATCTTTTTGAGCTAAGACACGTTGTTGCAAGGCAGAAAGGATACTTAAGTGTTATTGCAGAATGCATCTTTTGTTTCTGAATTTTATTCCTAACAAGGACTAAATGATGCCCCATTTATAACATTTTCAATTTGCAGAGTCCACATGTGGCCACATCCTAGGATTGCCAGACACAGTGTATGTTTCAGAAAGCTAAACCTCATAAATCTCCAGAAATTCCTCACATCTATTATGTTTACCTTCTGCTGCTGATGAGCCTGTTGGGCTCTGTACAGAGGAAATTACAAGCGCTCCAGAAGATTTGGCAAGAAGATGTTAAAAGAAACAACGGGGAAAAAAAAAAAAAAAATTCTTAACTGAAACATCACATCCAGCTTTGGCTACCATTTACATATTTGAGATTACAGCCAGTAAAATGGAAATTCCATTGTAATTGAATAAATTGTTTTCAAAAATCCCTATCTGATTAGTGTTCATTATGTCTGAAATGAAACATGTTAAGCTACACTCAGTGTAACTTACGCAACTCAGCTGAAGCCTAACACTCATACTGAAATTCAGTCTGCTTATGCACTTTTCCAATTAAGTACAAAGTGCAGTTGTATCCTAGAGTGTTGGGGTTTTACTTGCCTATCATCTTTTTGCTTATTCCTATTAATTTATATTACAAAATATCTTCTTTTACTTAATAGATGTTTGGAGACTGTTATAACAGCTGCTAACTAGTGAGGAAATGCCAGCAGAAATATTTTATGGTCACATGTTTAAATACCACTGGAAATTTGTTTATAGTTAATGCCAGCTGAAATGCTTATGTTCTAGGCATATTTTGTATAGTGATAAAAAATTAGCTCCCCTCTTAATCCACAATGAGGACGAAGGCC
>NW_026902293.1:10452500-10500000 GCF_033783945.1 Neopsephotus bourkii | reverse complement strand
ATCCTTTCCTTTAGTATACCTAACCCTTGACCTATACACAAGCAAGGCTTTTCTGTGCCAGTCAGGTAACACATCCCCCCACAACATCCAAAAAAGAAAAGGCAATCCAGAGTATTACCTTCTCCACTGCCTCAGATAAAAAAATTTGCCTACGGCCTTAGAAAAGGGAGGTAGAGAAGATTTTCACAATATAACACATAAACAGGACTTTCTATAACTGGAGATTAGATTAAATTATACTCTTCTTTTTTTTTTTTCTATGTAAATCAAGCAACCATTTAGACCACTTAGTATGCAACCAGTATTATTTCTACAATTTAATCCCATGTTTATTAATAAAGCAGACAGGTCAACTCACAAAATAGCCTGCCTCCTTGCAATGCAAACAGAGGTTTCCATTCCATACAGTGAACTTGGGGGGGTTCTTAAGCCAGTTGGTCCATAATGAATAATAATTACATTAATATAGAGGAGAAAGGAGAACCTGAAAGCCTCATTTCCTTTTGTCTAAATCAAGCAATGTCCAGTGCAATATATTGTTCCCTGTAACATGGATGTGTTAAGAACAGCAGGCTCTGCCTTTCAGTTTGCCTTATCAGCTGTGAGTTTTAATTTGAAGCACTTTTGCATCAAACTAACTTTTTGCCAGCCCATCCTCACTAATGTTGCACCACGTAAAGCATTCAGCAAGTACTCTCCCCCCAAGCTAGCCAAGCATATCAAGTGTGCCTGCAACACTCACAGCCTAATGAACAATGCACAAAAACAAAAGTAACAGCAAGACTCCTATTATCTGATCTTCCGTAAAACACAAAAACTGCCTTCTCTGGTACAGAGGAAGTGCCAGTAAGCCTGCAGGTGTGAGCCAGTTAAAAGAAAAGGCTTTGGCTAAATAGATTCTTTGACTGCCAGGGATTAGAGTCATGGCACCAGTGGTAACACACATCTTTTCCTTTAATTTACAAAATTTTCTCACGAGTTTGCAAGAGTTCACCCCATCAGGGGCTTTCTGAGGCCATTGAAATGCCTTAAGTTTTAATTAAGTTGGAGTTGTCAGAAGAAAGCTTTTTTGGCACAGAGTCAGGGTCATTAATTACTGCTATCTTTGTTTCTTTCAGAAAAAAGAACTCTACTGACTTGTTGGATTACTTATACAGCCTACATTTTCTATCCTGCAGTCCTTATTCACCTCCAAGCGAAGCTTGATTAAGCAGTTTACCAATTACTTCCATCAATCTGATTTACGAATCCTATGGGTAATCTTAACTTCAGGAGCTTTCCTCTCTGCTGATTTGAGGTACAGTAGCAATGAGAGCAGCATCCCTATTAGAACCACAAAGCATTTTAAAATTCTAGATTTTCCATCCTAAATGGTACTTGAATCATTTCTCATTTTATCATTTCATGCTCATCCTCTTACACAGTTGAGGCTGGGTGGTCAGTTGTTAGCAGACACAAGCCAAACTGCATGAAAGTAAGCAGAGTAAACCTAATTTCCTTGCTATCTGGCAATTGCAGGGTAAAAGTTCATGTTTTCTATCAGTCAAATAAATACCTGCAAACAAGCTAGCATTCAAATCAGAGGACACAGTATCTGCACTTAATAATAGTAGAAACTTTATTGCTATGTGCCATTTACCAAAAGATGAAAAAGACCAGAATAATTAACTAAAATTGTTAGTAACAAATATTCACTGGCCTAAGTAAAAGCTAATTTGTAGGCTTCATTTCTACCGGATGCATTCACATCATAAAAAAGCCAGCACCTTAACTGGTACTAATTTGCTGCTTCATCAGAGTTTGAGATACAGGCAATGCACTGTCTCCCTCATTCATATAGATAATGGCCTCGAGGTTCAGTGTGAAGTATAATATATAGCAATATGATATATATCAATTCCATAGATAAAGTGAAGATTTTGATTTCCATGCCCATCCATTCTTTGCTTCTAGTGATCAGTAACTTCGCATGTATACACAGTTAACATATTTCTATAACACAAATGCACCACAGTTTGATAGTTTGATTTATTTTCAGATTTATGGAAAATTCTTGGGTTTATACGAAGTATTTTGTGTAAATACCATTACCATTATTAGTAAGTTTGATAACTATGTATCTTTCTAAATACACTACTTGTTCATTTAAAATGAAGTTTGTTTTATCAAAATCCTCAAATTCCTTGAAGCCTGCAAAAGGCCTATGTTAACCTACATATTTTGTACTGTTTTTAATAAAAACATTGGCAAAATAATGTTTTTTCAGAAACCCTGACTTGGATTTCTGATTTATGAAGTATACCATTTTGAGCTACTCAGCTCAGCAAGCGGTTGCTCAGAGACTGCAAGACTTGAAATGTCTGTGGCATAGTATAAATTATTCTGATCCTCCCTTGGGTATTTACTTAATTTCTCACCCATTTACTGTACTTCCCACAAAATGGCCAAAGTGAGACAGAAACTGTTAAAAAGCAAGGAACACTACCAAGAACATTAACCAGCTCTGGGAGCTTAAGATACCTGCAACAGAGGCAATCTGCTGTTAAAGAAACTACTTTGCTGTTACGCATTATGTTTCTGTCTGTTACCTGTTTCCTAAGCCCAACATCAAAAAATAGCAACCCCACAGAAATTACGATGGCTATTTATTTCATAAAATATTTAAAACTGATACCACAGAGATATTATGAAACTATGTTGAAACTTACATAAAATAGCTACCTCTCTATTTGTGACATTTTATTTGTAACAATTTTATTGTGGCACTGATTGCCAAATCATCATAGAAGTGCATCAATCCTTGTTACTCTTTCCGGGTTTTTTTTTTCATCTTAGGTACCTCTAAATACCAAAATTAATCCAGTAAATATTATGTCTATACAATGAGTCTATATAGGGGTACGTAGCTGTCACCATATCCTTGAATTTATTTCCACATAAAATTCAATTGTCACCAGCTTGGCCAGTGCATACATGCACCTTGCTGCTGAAGTGCTCTTGAAGTGTGAGACTGGGAAAACCAAACCTCGTACTTTTATGTTTTTCAGGCTGCAGCTACCACCAGTGTGAATTACAGTACTTGCCTGTACAGCACTGGGAATGGATACTTTAGAACTTTGGGTTGTTTTCTTTCTGTCTACCCAGCCTTTCAGAACTCGAGTTTAATTTTTTTTTCCTTCTGTAATCAAACAATATCTTTAAAACCCATCTCTCTGTTTAAATAAATGAATATAGAAATAAATACACTGATAAGAAAAGACCTACGAGGCTGGCAGTGTCTAAAAGCCCTTTAAGAGGCTTACATGTTTTATTCCACAGCTAAATGTGCAATTCTAGACCTTTTTAGCTATAATAAGAAATGGGAAACTTTAATAGCACAGTTCTGATCTTAAATCTTGTGCATGTGCACCAGCATATAAGTTTTAAAAATCGGAAACCTTTTCATGAACACAGTAAATCAAAAGCTGTTTTAACAAGCTAATTTAACAAGGTATTAAGATGCATATTCAACAGAGGAGGTGGAGACTTAAGCTCTGTAAACTGATCAACACAAATGCAGCACAAGAACTGTGATACAAACGAAAAGTTTGTACATCCTTTCTGAATATTCATTTCAACTTCTACTTTTCACTCTTGGCTTAGTCCTTTATATATAAACCTTAATTTGGTTATTAATGAAAGCAAGCAACTACTGCTTTATTCTATATTGCTTGGAAATAACAGATTATTCTGTTGTAGTTTCGATCTTTGCATGATTTGAGCTTGATATGTGTATATACCAAGAGATTCAGAGAAGCCCTGCAGGGAAGGACTTGGGGGTGCTGGTCGATGAGAAAATGAACATGAGCTGGCAGTGTGCACTCACAGCCCAGAAAGTCAACCGTATCCTGGGCTGCATCAAAAGGAGTATGACCAACAGGCTGAAGGAGGTGATGCTGTCCCTCTACTCTGCTCTAGTGAGACCTCACTTGGAGTATTGTGTGCAGTTCTGGTGTCCACAACATAAAAAGGACATGGATCTGTTGGAAAAAGTCCAGAGGAGGGGCACGAGGATGATCAGGGGACTGGAGTACCTCCCACATGAAGATAGGCTGAGAAAGTTGGGGCTGTTCAGCCTGGAGAAGAGAAGGCTGCGTGGAAACCTCATAGCAGCCTTCCAGTATCTGAAGGGGGCCTATAGGGATGCTGGGGATGGACTCTTCATTAGGGACTGTAGTGACAGGACAAGTGGTAATGAGTTAAAACTTAAACAGGGGAAGTTTAGATTGGATATAAGGAGGAAATTCTTTCCTGTAAGGGTGGTGAGGCACTGGAATGGGTTGCTCAGGGAGGCTGTGTATGCTCCATCGCTGGCAGTGTTCAAGGCCAGGTTGGATGAAGCCTTGGGTGAGATGGTTTAGTGTGAGGTTTCCCTGCCCATGACAGGGGGGTTGGAACTTGATGATCTTAAGGTCCTTTCCAACCCTAACTATTCTATGATTCTATGATAATACATAACTTGGCTACTTGACCTAAAAAGTCTCTCTGTCTTAATAAGTGCATTGCTAATATGTCCAAGTAAGGGTGAAAAGAAAACCCAAAACAACATTGTAAAGTACCATTACACTACTAGAACCTCCTAAACGTGATATTTATTTCATGATGAAAAGCCATTTCTGTTCTCTACCAAGTAAGGTTATAGACACCGAGACAGGCTCATCTACCAGTAGCAAAACTGGTCAGAGAGCATTGAAGTGTATTGGCAGCTTCAGTGAAGGTCACAAACAAGTATCTTTCTATGATGATATTCAGAGATACTTTCCTAAAGTAAAGGAGAGAGCAGTAGATCCTTTTCTTTAAATAAAAGTAAGTTTTCAATGACATTAGTAACAAAAAATCTTTGTTGGTTCCTTCTAGAACATTAGAAACATTACTGAAATACATATTTCTCTGGTTTGTTTTCTTACCAATATGTCAATACACATACTCACACTCTGTAGTAGTTGGTGTGACATGATCAACTAGAATGGCTAATATCTACATATTCCCTGTTCTGTGAAGGACATGGGCAAGGCAGATATGCTTATCTAGCAGCCTGGGATCTCATCTGTCTGTATAAACTCTCAGTAATAACCATGTTTCTGGATATGAGAAATAGAGCACTGGCAAAAAAAACCCCAGGCAAATAGGACTCAGTTGGCTTTCTAGAATCACTAAAAGCAGAGAAAATCAGCTAAAAATCAAAAGGTATGCACCACCCACACATGCCTGGAGCAACAGCTGGACTTATTGAAAGGCTATTAGCAACTGTTTCATCCTTCTGTACTGTACTTCAGAAGCCACTGTTCTGAAGGACAGTACTCCCTGTCTTTCTGCTTCTGCCAAAGCCTGCCCTCTTCCAGGAGAGCAAACTTAGGTAAAAAGATGTCATCTATGCAAACTGCACAATAAATTAACAAGTTCCACTACTACTGTCTTAGAGCGGGGCATGCATATTAGTAGAAAAATATATATATTTACACAAATATAATGTTACTTTGAGTGGCTGAAAAGTACTCAAACTGCAAATGTCCAGAAATCTAATCACACAGGTTAAGGCCTAGCATATTTTAAAATGTTTTTTTTTCTTCTGGATAGTGGTCTTTCATCTGCTATCTCAGGGAACAAAACTAACACATCCTACCGCAGATCACCTTGCAATGAACTTAGCCACTTGGGCTAAAGGCAGTTTGCAATGACTAGTTCAGTGCAAAGATGTCATGGCTAACAAAATATTTGACCCAGAAAAAAATGCAGTTAACATGTTTGATGTGCAAAGATACTTGGTTAAACAATAACTACTGTTCATTTTACTTGCCTTGTACAGAAACATGAAAATTAAAGCTGAAATAGACAGCAGCAATCATCCATCCGTGCAGAATGACTTCCTATTATATGCTTCAAAATTCATTGTCCAGTCTTATTTTACTATGAGAGAGCTTCCAATTACTACACATATTCACATCTATTATTGTTTTATGACATGCCTAAAACTGTGCAGCATGTTATATCTTATCATAGTCTGTAGAAGGAGTCTATCCCATTTCTGTTCTATAACATGACACAAACAAGAACAGAACTGTTGGGGAGGGAGGCCAGTTGGTTGTCATATCAGATTGGAAACTCGTACCCAATTTGCTGCCCACTATAACACCTAGGCCTTTTTTCTTTTTTCAATGTCAGTTCTTTAAAAGCATGTTTCTCCTGCTGAATATCTGCATTTTGCATTATTATTTTAGCAGATATATTAGATTTCATTCACAGGTTGAATCCCATTTTGTGATTTCCTGCCCATATTTCTAACCTGTCCACACTTCCTTTTATATCTTCACACTCTGTCCTTGCTGGTGTCAGCCACACTTTTCAGTTTTAGTACAACCTGCAGATTTAACGAATGGCCTGATTACCTCCTGTTCCTTAATCACATGATCAACAAATTAAGTCTTTCAGTCACATCTGCAGAACACCTCTAGATGCCTTACTCCATCCCAAAATACAACTTGCACTTCTGCAACCAACTGGAAAATTCATACGTCAGTATGGACACACTCAAGTTCATCTCAGCTGACCTTTTGCAAAATAGTTTATCTAGCCCTTAATTTAAGCAAAGGTCCATAAAGCTATTTCCTTCTCTTTTTTTTCTCCTTTATTTTTAATTAAATCACAGTTTCCAAATATTTTTCACTATTTTTTGCACTTAAATTCATTTATTCCCCTCACTATGTCATATCCTTTGGGAAGTTCATTCCTGTGTTTACTCAGGAAGTGGCACAAGGTCCACTTGGACCTTCAGAACTCCTGTTCTCCTCCATGTTTCTCAGAGAAGAGCTGGGAGGGAATTCCACTAGACGGCATGATCCCTCCTTGTCCCTAAATGCTTAGAAGTCCTTGGGTACACCCTCTTGGAGCCAGGTGTAGTGAAGGGAAAAGGGGGAGCCAGATCAGACTATCCACACAAGAAGCCTAATAGGAAAGCAAGCACAGAAGACCACTTCTGATTGTTTTATCTGCATGGTCACTTTGCTTTCCATACTGCATAAGTGTGCGTGAAGTTCAGGAACAAACTATGCTCAAGAGCTTTTTGAAGCACAGCTCAATCTTATTCATCTCCACATGAGGCAGTTGAAGGAGCCAGGCAACAGGAAGGAGGCAAGTAGCACCTGCCTGAATATTCTTGTCCTCCTGAAAATGCCTTTGGGCTTAGCATGTGGAGACAAGAAAAAGCATGGGGCAAAACCTTCAGTGTCAGAGCAGTAATAATTGTTATCTTGTTTCTTAATCATTGCTATTACTTCAAATAGACCACAAATCTTTATGCAATCATTACGTTATGTACATATAGAGAGTGAACCAAAATAATCCTGTATTCCTACTGTTCTCGTTCTTCCAACCACTTTACTTTTAGGTCATCCTCAACTGAGACATATTATGTTGAAAGTTAAATTGTTTTGGGGTAAGGATGGTTTCTTGCAGCTTCAGTAAAGTGCCTATCACACTAGTGGGCTTTATAAACAACAACAAGCAGCCCTATGGTAATTACCAGAATTACACTTTTTTCTTTTATTAAAGATTGGTATTAGATTTGCTTTTTCCCAATCCTATGATAATTCCTCAATTGTACTTTAATTTTCAAAAATAATTATTAGCGATTATGTAAATTCATTATCTATGTCTCTTAAGACCATACTATGCTTATCATCCAGACCTGCTGATTTGCATGTATTCATTTTTTTCTAAGTATTGCCTTACTCTTTTTTTTTTTATCAACAGCTATTTTGAAAAGGTCTTAATTACTTGATCTATTATGTCCTATTCATTTTATTCTTCTTGTCAAAGACTGATTTTGAAAGCAGCTCAGTGCAACAGCCATTTCAGAATCAACTTTCATTTTGTCACCCTCCTCATTTATTATTGAGCTTGCTTTTTCATTCCATTATTTCTCTTTTTTCTCCAATATATTTGAAATGCTATTCTTATTTCCCCTGGCTCCTTTGGCTAGTATTAACTCATTCTGCTTTTGCATTTCTTTTAACTATTCTAAGTCTTAAAAGAGTTTTAATTTCCCTAGTTTTTCCTTCATTCATTTTTGCCCTGGGAGAGATCTGGTGTCCATAGATATTTGAGCAGCCCCTGGTGAAACTGGAACGAATTCTCTTATCCCATATATTTCATATTTCTCAAAACTATAGTTTAGTGCTTATTAGAGAAAAGATCTACAGCTGGAAAATATGATTGGGAATACCTGACTGCTATTTTCAGCTGTGATTGAGCTGTAAAACTAACAAACAATTTGACAATTCTGCAACTCAGTTTCTCCATCAGTAAAACGTGCATATTATCTATGTCTTCAGAGGACTGTGCTAGCACATTATTATATCCTCTTGACTTTTTCAGATGTGCTAAACATGGAGACAGTTATGATTTTATGTGGTTCTACAACTGTAGAGAAGAAATAAAAGAAATAAGAAATAGGAGAAATGAGCCAAATTCTTTCCTCCTTTTCCCATTCAAACACCTTGAAGCACCTACAAAGTGAGTGTAACTCAAAGTAACAAAAGGCAGGGGTTTCCTGAGTTATTATATATGAATAAGATTTTAAACAGTCCTTTGTTTACATTAGGTGTGATTGGCTATCTGATTAGCTGTAGTTAGCCACAAAATATCCAAATACCTAAGATGTCTGGCCATTTCCTCTACTAACAGACCTTTAAAAAGACATTGCTGTAGTTTTGGTATGGTTTACAATGCTACTGTCCTTATGGCAAGAAAAGGCATATCCTAATAAAATTCCACCCATCAGAATTCACTGTTCTTTGTACAAATGAAAAAAATACTAATTGCAAGGATAAGGAAGATAAATTGAGTTCAATAGTGGAATACAAAATTGACATTCTTAGCTCTGCACTATAAAGTGAACAATAAAAATGTTTTGCTAAATAATTTGACAAATTTCTAGCTTTGCTGCCACTACTAAATTGTTTTAATGTGTACATGAGTACAACAGCAGTGACTGCCACATCTTCATGGAAGAGAAATATACGATGGGAACATAAAATCTAGTTTTAATAAGAAAACTAGTCAAGAACAGATGAAGTAGTCTTATAAATCAAGTCAGTTCTTTTCTACTTTCATCTCTTCCTTCTCTCAAACCCCAGCTTTGGAAAGAAAATGAAGCTGAAACTGAAAAATTAAATGCTAATTTTTAAATTATGTATATCCAAATCCCATATGTTGAAGCAAACCCCAATAAAATTAGTATACCCCAGTGAAAATAAACGTCCTGATCACTCTTCCCCTCTGCTTTTCCAGGTGGCTGCAGTGAGATCTCTTGCAATAATGGAGTTCTCCAATCTTTGATACTTAATTGTACTGGATTACTGTTTGGCAATGAACCAAGTGGTTGGCTTGGGGACAGATCATTTTACTTAACGGCTCATCACCAGAACTTCACCAGCATGCAAACAGAAATCACTATTCTGCTGCTGCCAAGAAACTGTAAGGACCCAGGAGGCTAATCACACCTGGGAGACCCTCACCTAATGACATAGACAGGTAAGTGACCACTTAAAAAAATTAAGGACAAAAGGACAAAACCACTGAGAAACTTAAAGTGATGAAAATCTTAAAGTCCACTACAAAGAGACACTTTTATCTAAAGGGAAAATCAACTAAAATCAAAACAAGCAGGGTTTCTTCCTGGTTAATTACCATTACACTTAGAGTAACTTGTTACTTACTGTTTGTGTAATTTAGGCTTGAGGCAGGAATATGTGTAGAGTCCTGCTCCAAAAAAGCTTCAAGGAAATAATATATGAGAACTCACAGATAAGAGCCTTTAGATTTGACATTTTGATTTCTATAATAAATTGGTTTATTTCAAAAGTAAAACATCATGTAAATTAATTCATCCCTCAAGCAACATGTAGAAATGCCTCAGACGTGTTTCAACAAATGTTCAGTCTTCAGCTATGTTCATTATAATGTTCTACTATGATAATAAGTGCTTTGTAAATCAATAAGTAAAACTACACAGTGCCTAATTTAGAAATGCAGCTTCCATCTCCTCTTGTCCTTAGCAGAAGCAAATGGCATTAGTACTGTTGTGTCCTTTACTCTGACTGCAGAAAGATTATGAAAGGTATTTCATATGACTGGTTATGAAAGACATACAGCAGGCAGGCGAAAAAGTTTTATGGGGGCTGTAGAAAATATAAACAGCTCACAAGGAAGGAGAAGAACGTGTCAAAAGTGATTGTTTTCATTTCCAGACAAAAAGGTGAGTAAAAAAAAGAAACTAAAGTCTACTAACTAGCAGAATTCCATTTCTTTCTCCTTCCTTCTTCTTCCCCTGCAAATTAGCAGCCAAGTTTTTATTACTAAATAAAATTGCATATTAAGCTCTCTAAAAAAAAATCACCCTGCTTTGTCATTTTTTTTTTTTTTAATGCCTCTCAATGCAACCTTTTTGTCTTTTGTTTTCATTTCTAAGATGCAGAGGCACAGTTCAGAAAGATTGTTTCAATACTGCAGACCCAGTGAGGAAGATCATTTTTTTTCTTGACACCAAGATTTCCAAGGGTCCTAAATACATAGGGTCAGCCTGGCTTTTTTGACCTTCAGCCTCATGCTAGTCTTCTTCCATAGGTGCTGCTTGCTGCAAGGTCAGTACAGATTTTTCCTTAAGTACTAGGTAGACTACGGATTGAAGGTGCTTATCCAAAGAAATAGACTAAAAAGCACAGAAATGAGTTTGTAATACAAACATTAAAATAAAAATATCAAATATAAGCAAATATTGTGCATACAGTATACTGCAGCCTTCCCTTAAACAGGAATTTGTAGAAGAGCCTGGTATACGTATCGCAAGCATACATAAGAGGGAACAGTTAATATCTTTGCAGACACTGAATTTCTATAAAACACTGTCCTAACCTAGTAGAAAACAGCATCAGGTAACCATGTGATAAAGCATATCTGTATATTATGATATAAATACCTGTATTAATGCACGTACACAGAAAACAGATGCGTATGTGCATGCACAAACACAACATTAATGTTGTAACGCATGGCATGTCCTGATATTCCAATTAATGTTTTAAAGCTGACCATGTTAAATATCATAATTATACTATCATCCAGTCAAAATAAAGGGCTGAAGTGATAGGCTGCAGAAGGAATCATCTATTAAAAGTTCATAGATGAGTCTTTAAAAATATACATCTATGTTAAAAGCAATTGAACATACAGAGGCAATGATCAGTATCACCGAGCAAACTCTTGCTCAGAGCAACATAGCAATATAGCAAATTGTCTTCTGGCACTACCAATAGTAATATCATAAAGATGATAGCTATTTTCTACAAATAAATCTAAATGACCTTTTGGGCCACATACAGTCTGTGATATTTAGTAATTTACTTTCCTCGATAATTGTTTCACTTGAGGCCTGAATCTTCCTTAATTTGCCATATAGGATGAGTTAAGTACAAAGACACCAATGAGCAGAGACAGTGAATTAGCTGGGTTTAGATGCAAAAGGTCTACTAGGCAGCTAATTCTTTGAACACTTGGCCACGTAATTTTAAACGACTTAAACATCTGTACAAGAAACAAATACCTCCCGAAGGGTCAAATCCTGAAGTCTTTACTCAGGCAAAATTCCCAGGAACTCATGGGATTTGACCCTTAGTTGGGAATATACACAGGTTCAGACCATCTTTTTCAAGCTCAAATGTGGAAATTCTCTTTGGACCAGAGAAGTCCTCAGGGAAGGGCTTTCTGATACCACAAGCATCCAAGACACCAGTCTGGGATAATCACTAACAGGTTAGCATCTCTGAAAATAATACTGTCTAACAGCAGAGGAATGTGTAGTCTGGTTCTCATAAAATTTCAAACCTGGGACAAAACAGAAGAATCTGGTTGAGCTACCTCTTTTTTCATCTGAATTAATAACACATTATCAGTTTGGTAGGAAAATGTGAACTGTTATTATCAAGCTTCCAGATATACAAGGAAACTTGGAAGCAAATGTAGCAGTAAATATTTGCTACTGCATATTCACAGTAAATGCTGCATATTGAACACTTTTTTCAGTATTATTGCACTTTATAAATAGATTATGGATTATGCTGTTATAAAACTGTAAAATAATTCTAAATGTTAACAACCTTTGAAAAATAAAAAAAAAACCTACCACAGAATGCACAGAATAATTAGCATTATCTATCCTCAAGAAAATACAATCTCTTTCCTTAAAGAAAGACAAGAAGTTCCCTGGCAGACAAAGGTAAAGGCCAAATTCTAATATATGTCAATCTGTTTGTTTTAAAAATAACCGACATAAAATTTGATCCAGTTTATTGGTACCTCCTGTTTATTCCTGTTATTGTAACAAAAAACAAACCAGTCACTGATTTTTGGGGGGGTTGATTTTCAGCCTTAAAGTCAGCCTGAGAAAGTAAACGCCAAATTTTCACAAAGTGAACAAAGCAGACTAGTATCTGCAGGTGCTCAGTATCTCTGCAAACGCAAGTGTAAGGTATGTGTACCAGGGAATCTGCATTAAGCAGCTTCTTTTGAACAGCTGGTACAAAGTGCTGGCAAACTTTTGCCAGCCACCTTACCAGGCTGATAGATTTGTATATTCATCCACAGGAGAAAGAGCCCAGGGTAGCAGATGCCTGCAAAGTGAAGTTTGTCACCTGGGGAAAGCATGCAGAGATCAGAGGATCTAAGTACTGCTGCAGAGATTCTGCTCCCGGCAGTCGTCTTAATTCCACTTACAGGGGGTTCACCCTGGCAGCAACATCCTGAGGACCCACAGACTTGAATTTTTCACAGCCCTATTCCTTCTTCTAGGAATCCTTAGAGAATTAGGGGGAAAGGTGTTATTAAGTATCCTTCAGCTATAGCACATACAGCATGTGTCCAATGACTCCCCTGGAAGAGATTATAGATGTGCACAGCGATCAACATAAGGTCTCAGTATGAAAAGGGGTGGTCTATATTAGATCTCTATATCTCAAAAATGGAAGGGACAAAAATTCCAGAGACACAGAAGCACATCTGCAAAGACACAATACACAAATATTAGATCTGGTAAAGAAAAGAAATGACATACAATAATAAACTTTAAAAGCATTTTCTGACAAAGTGGCATGGACAGAGAGGGAAAACAAAATATTTTTCTATTTAGAAGTTCCTTTTATATATCAGAGATTTGTCCTGTGTACTTATTCTTAAGTAATTATATTGTTTTAACCTACTGAAAAGATGAATAAAAATAACAAAGTCCCTTTCCTTAAACATAATAGAAAAAAAAAAAAAAAGATGGCAAGTGAATCCCACTTTATCACTCTGCCTGGAATTTCTACTCCAGAAACACAAAAGTCTGATTTATTTTTAAATCATTTTAAACACATACCACCATTACTTGGAAACAGGCCAGGTAAAAAAATTCCATCAGAACTGACACCCTACAAACACATGTTACCAGTAACCGCTATTGAGCCTAAAGAAATAAATGAAATGCTATACCTTTGGCAATGCAGCACTTGGCACTCTGTCAAAGATCCATAGCAGCTAGGTATATATCTACTTTAAATATACAGTAAGCTCAGGACTACGTATTAAACACATCCCCTACCTCCCCTTTTATGAGAACTCTTTTGTCTGACAACTTTTAAAATTAATTTTAGAGATTTTTTTAAACTGAAACACTACACAACTTGTATTCCGTAGCTGACCAAAAATCATGACTATGAATTCTCAGAAAACCTAATCCTTGCAAAAACAAGCTTTACCTGACTGCTATTTCAACAGTCTAGCTTCAACAGCAGGAGGGGAAGAGTATAAGTGATGGTACTTTGAAACGAGAGAATATTTCCTTGAAAATGTTTTCTCTAACAGAAGTGTTTATTAGGGTTCTGGGTATCTCTAACAAATCACGGCCTGAAAGGCCTTCATTATCATCTTAGCAGTCATGCAAATATAATATCAACGGGGTGGTTTCTGGGGTTAAAAGCTACCTACAATAACCATGTTGGCTGCTACTCCATAGAAAACAAAACAAAACAAAACAAACCCAACAAAAGAAAGCCCCTCAAATAAACAGCATTTCTCAATCAGGCAGTGGTGTTTCTGTAAAACACTACAAAGTACGCTTATGGAGTATTTTACAGCAAGCACATGGGTAGACTTAAAACAACGGAAGATTTTGTATTTGGGAGTAATTTAGACTCATGGTTATTATCAAAATATTTCCATGGCAGGAAAAGAAATAATAATAAATAAAAAAGACCAGGTATCTTCTGTAAGTAAAGCTTCTACTCAGTTGCTAAGAATGTAAACTCAGGAGAGCAAATATCACCTCTCTCCACATGTACCTTTTGTGCTGGCATTTGAATAGTACATGTGGAATGCAACACTGAAGTCAGGAGTCAAAAGGCACATTTGTACCTCTCCTTAGCAAACATGCTGGAAAAATCCTACACCACTGCTACAACTTGTGGAGGCACGAGAACTGAGATTTTATGGCAAACGTTACAGGTTTGAAGGAGTTTAAGGATATTCAAGTGGGATTGCATGTGGACCAATAGATGAAATCACACGTATCTCTGGTGCTGAGGAGAGGTGTTAATTTTAAAATCTGTTCACTAGCCTAAAGGTGCGAGGAGGGATGGCCTTTGTCCTGCTCAGCTTCTAAATGATATCACCCTTTAGGAATTTTTTTCTGGTAATGAAAGCCATGGTGGGCTGGAGAGAGAGTAAGGGACATCTGGATCCTCTTCTGGAATGACAATTAGGCACTGGCCCATATTAACAACAGGCAGCCAGTAAAATCACCCATGCTCATGTATCAGATATAAAGTGATTACCTTCAAATATTGATTTTACAGCAAGACTGGTCCCAGAGGTTATAATGGTTGTTGCTTGTTTCTAAGTGGACAGGTTTTTGAGCACTGGAATTGAACTCCACAAGGAGCTATTACTTCCCAACAAATATTTCATGCACTTCTGGTGGTTAGTGCCATGGAGACTATCCCAACAATCATTGCCTCTAAGGGATTAGAAGAAGTTATTAGGCCAAAGTGTTTTGTTGTTCCTCTTTTTCCTCATCTTTTATGTCACAGTGACTTTGGACATTTTGCTAGGAGACTTATCAGTTCTCCAATTACTCTAATAAGGCCAATGAGTCATACAGCTCTCCTACTGCCTGAAAAAAATCAGGTTTGGGTAAGTGCTAAATGGTGTAAAGCTAAGGACAGGGTAAGGTTACACTCATTCACCAGAGAATGTAGGGAAATGCACAGATGCATTGTGGGGCTGGATGGACATACCTACTTTTGAATTTTTTACACTGATAATGCATGGATATTGTGGGATATAGCACAACTGGGCATCCAGAAGTGAGGCACAAGTAGCTTCTCTGTGACACTCATCACTGTTATTTATTCTCTTCCTCCAGAAAAAAATTACCTGAATGCAGCCTTTTCCACAGATCTATGTCAAATCTGGGCTGCCTTTGAGAGACTTGTCTTTAAGGATGCCAATGACAACCTGAAGCGGCCTAAGACAGCTGACACCTGCCTGAGCCTCCAACAGCAGCAGAGCCAGGATTTGGTTCAGAGCTTGGCTCTGTCACACAGGCTGGCTTCTCTGAAGCTCACTCATGCCTTAGGCACCTACTGTACAATCAGCCCTAACACCCTCAAATGAGCATCTCTTGTGCACTTCTCTCAAGGGCTACAATAATGTTTTCTACTTACAGCCACTTGTGAAGACCACTGAAAAATGGCAGCTAGTGCTGAAAGCAGCTGCCCACTTACTTAGCAAATTTTCTCAGAGATAGCACTTATGCTTTTGACACTGCAGCTGCTACTAGTTCCTGTCTATGTGAATCTTTAAGAATTTCTTTAAATGAGGATTTCTAACATGTCAGAACATGTTTCCTAGCACAACTTAAAAGACTTTTACTCAGCTAAGTTGAGTTAAACCTTCAGAGAAAGCTTAGGTTTTAACTTGACTAGCTTCTAATAAAAAAGTTTACATTGATAATGTCATGTTTAAAATGTGCTACCTAACATGTTCTTGTCAAAGCCATTAACTAATATACTGGCCTCTACATGCCTCAGTTTCTGCCTCTCCCTCCTGACCGTGTGCAACAGCAGGTTCCAGATGAGGTTTATAACTTTGGGCATCGTGAGTTTGTGTCAGTAGAAGCAGAGTTCAACCGCCTTAGCAAAAACAAAGTTTGTTGATTTCTGCAAGGTATAACAACACCCATCACATTGGCCAGTCCCACAGAAAATGGCATGAGCTGAGAATTGTACAGGTCTATTGGAATTTACTTCATTACTTTTCTTTATGCAATTTTACAAATTATTTTTTTTAGTTCCAACAGTTTGGGCTTAAAAATATTATAAGGAAGAGGTTCCTTTCAGTCCTTTAAAAAAAAATAAAATATGTATTTTCAGGTTAGAAGAAGGGTAGCATGCTTTACACTGGCAGTTGTCTTTATTTTGGATATAATACAAAATTGCAACATTTTACTTTCTAATGACCATTACTAATTCTTCTATAAAATACAACTTCTTTTTCTTTAAGTTATTTTTTGTCTATTAGGCACACTAGGTTACCCATATAACTTCAGATACCCATATATCCATATATTAGATGGGTCACTTATTACAGTATCACAGTACGTTAGAGATTGGAAGGGACCTCAAAAGATCATCTAGTCCAATCCCCCTGCCGGAGCAGGAACACCTAGATAAGGTTACACAGGAACGTGTCCAGGCGGGTCTTGAATGTCTCCAAAGAAGGAGACTCCACAACCTCCCTGGGCAGCCTGTTCCAGTGTTCCGTCACCCTCACTGAGAGGAAGTTTCTTCTCAGGTTTAAGTGGAACCTCTTGTGTTCCAGTTTGTACCCATTTCCCCTTGTCCTTTCATTGTTTGCCACTGAGAAGAGCCTGGCTCCATCCTCGTGACACTCCCCTTTTATATATTTATATACACTAATAAGGTCACCCCTCAATCTCCTCTTCTCCAAACTATAGAGACCCAGCTCCCTCAGTCTTTCCTCATAAGGGAGGTGCTCCACTCCCTTAATCATCTTAGTTGCCCTGCGCTGGACTCTCTCCAGCAGGTCCCTGTCCTTCTTAAACTGAGGGGCCCAGAACTGGACACAATATTCCAGATGAGGTCTCACCAGGGCTGAGTAGAGGGGAAGGAGAACCTCTCTCGACCTACTAACCACCCCCCTTCTAATACACCCCAGGATGCCATTGGCCTTCTTGGCTACAAGGGCACAAGGGCACAGTGTCGGCCCAGAGTACATATCACTTTAATTTGAGTTAATGCCATTGAAATATATATAGTATGTTCCTGACACTCAGATTAAAAACTTGACTGAAGCATCACAAAAACACCTTGAGTAATCAACACCAACACACAGTTAAAATAGATTCTCTTTTTGCACAGGAGAAGATCCTTGCTGACATCTTAAGCCTAATATAACATGAAATTAGCAGAAAACATCAAGAAAAATCCACCCCCAGAAATGTCATCTGTAACAGTGTGCAATGCTCTAGATGTACTCCATTAACATAGACAAAATCTTAGAAAGTCCAACTTTGATGGAGGGGCCAAGTATCTGCTATTTGATATTCTGATGTTTGCGGAAATACACTGGTAAACCTAGCATAAATAAGAATTGCTAAAATGACTTCCTGTTATGCAAAGTCACCATGGACCTTGAATTACTACATGCACCTATTGGATACCTCCAAGAACAGGATAACATGTAATATCCCCTTTTAATGACCTTCTTGTGTACTTTCACAGTCTTTCAGGTGCGTATCAATAAAGCAGAACAAAACCACCTGACATTTATTAGGTCTTTACCAGGCAGTAATGAAGGTGTGACTGCATTTTTATTCCCTTGGTATGTTCTTTTCTACATTTGGGGAAATTAATAAAACATGAAATTTAGTAAAATCCTGATAGTTTCTGGCTTTAACAGATATGTTCAGGAATAATAAGGACACAAAGCAGCTTCTCACTTTTATAAGATTTATGGAAGGACCGGATATGATAGCAAACTTCTATTGATGAGATAAAAGGCCCATTTTTATTTTTTTCCCTTTTTTCTCTGAGCCACCTCAAGACCAGAGAGCATCCCAAAGACTGAGAGATGGAACTACAAACACACATTTCATTTGCTTCTTCAGTACTTCTTGAAGGAATTGATAGTAATATAAATAAAAATTAGATATTTAGGGAGTTTCCTGACAAATCATGTGCAGCAATCAAATGAAACTTCTAAGGCCACAACAGAAACAAAATTGGTAGGCAACGTTTTTATTTATGTATATGTTGTTCATGTTGTTATTTAACTCTCACAATATCCCCACTGATCCATGTTTTGACAATGGTATCATTTGGAGTAGCACCTTACTGTCCAAAGGACATCAAAAAATCAAAAGATTTATCACAGAATAAAGTATTCTTTGTTTATTGAAAGTGTTCTACTGTTGTCAGAGTAATTGTTGTCAGGACCTGTTGTCAGGTCCTTAGATGATGACTCACTGGACGGGAATGTGGTGCATTGCTATTTTCTGTTTACCATTTAACAATATGTACAGCTCATACCAAGGCGTTCTAAATGATCAGTATGGAGAAAGCCCAAATTAGCTGCAAAATTATTCAGAGACCTTCAAGCTGCCACGTTACTTAAGCTTAGTATAACTAGAGAAAGGAGGCACAGATATTAAAGCAATCAATAGGATGACTTGTTCTAAAAGTGCTTCAGGAAAAGTGATGTCAAATTATATATTTTTTATTCTTTTTTAAACCCACATCTACATGGGCATGCATTATAAATCTAATTTTAATTGCACCCTACATTGCTGGTATTAATGTCGACAGAAAGACTATTTCACATATCCCTTTTTTTATTTTTGTCAGATTTTCATTTTACATCCTTCTTTTTTTATCTGATTCCTTAATACTCCATCATTTATTTGTACTGGTTGAGATATCCCTTTTGTTTATAAATGCAGAATATTTTATTTTTATAAATACTCTCTCTCTCTCAGACTTCGAGGTCTATACTTCGAATATATCCAAAACTTTCAGGAAAAGCTTACAATGAACTGACCAGAATTGATCTCTGGTACAGTAACCAATTGATTTCTGTTAATGCAAATTCCACTGACTTATTTCAGAAAATAAACACAGGATGATTTTGCCCACTATCAATGTTTGACGTGACACTCAAGGATACATTTAAATCAGACACACAGAACTCTTGGATTGATGTAAGAGTGTTAGGTTAAACTCATTTTTTTTTTAAATTATATTTTAATCCCTAAAGGATAAACATTTATCCTCTAAGATACAAGGATAAAGATTTTAATGGCATCTTGCTTTGGGATTCAAAATAAATAAGGAAAAGATGAGTTTCCATCTTCTTAAAACTAAATTACAGAGATTAAAATATATAAACACAAAATGAAGGTATTCCATTTGCATATTGTATTTCGCTCTTAAAGTTGATATTGAAGATTAAGGGTCAGCATTTAATCCTCACTATCCTAATCCCTAAAATTACAAAGACAGGCATAAGTGCATGTCTGCTCCACTAAATTACCTTGAAAGAAAGCAAATTCCGGATGAAAAGGGAAGCATATTTATATTATGGTGATTTAAAATCTGTCGCCTAAACACATCTTCTCCTCTCTATCCATTGACCTAAATTGCACACTAAAAGCTTGCTTGTCTGCAAATGGGCAGCTAACACTTTGAGACAATCCAGAGATTCTTCACTTCACGCACAATCATGCCAACTATTACAATAAACACTGTCTTGCTCATATTTTGCAGAAACAAGAGTCAAGTTAAAAACCAGAAGAATTTCATTACTTTTCCCAATGTAATTCCTAATAATAGTTAATTCTAAAAAATTAAGATTCTGAGATAAAAATGTATTCCTGAAAATTAGTAGGTCAAGAATGCTCTGACTTGAACAGTTGCAGCTCTAGAGGGAATTACACCCCAGTGGACACGCACCTCAGAAGAAGCAAAATGTAACATAAAAAATCCCTAGTCTCTAGAAGAAAAACATTACACTAGAATGTTACTTCATGCTGTAAGATAGTACCAATTACACCCTTTTGGCTGCTTCACTAAATTATTAGGGGTTTCCGTAAATTACATGGTGAAATTGATGGAGCTACCATTTACTTGAGTAAGACAAGGATGTCAACCCTCACTTGTCTGCTCTGTTGCCTTACCAATATCATATTGCAATGGATAAAAAACCCCAACAGATCAACCACCAAAAATACCAGGACATAAAATACTAAAAGCAAAATGAGGTGCATAGAACTGTATTTTGGATTTCACCTCCAGCATTTATCTACTTTCCAATGCTGCAGGTTGATAGAAATATTACAGCATGCAGTGAGGTAAAATATCTAAGCTGTATTCAGCCCTTCAGATTTGCCTTGAGAAATGTTTGTCTACATTTGTACCAAAATGTTCTAATATTTATTTTTGAAGAATTATTTTGTAATTTAAGCCATCTAGGAGAGAACAACTTTATCAAGGAAAGAACATCTTCATCATGATTATCAAACTGAGCAGCTCTGTAATTGTAATCACCAAGAGGGCACTAGTTTCCTTCTTTGAATTTTATTTAATAGAATTTTATATTCTAAAGGGGAAAAAAAATGTTCCCTGCATAAAATCTATTATCCAATACATTTTTTACCTGTAAAGATATTTTTATAACTGTCCATAAGACTTTCTACTTATCAGGATGTGTGGAACTAAAATGCTACCGCTACATTTAAGAAGATTGAAAAACATCTCAAGCTTAACTGAGCTTGTTTTTTCAACTCTGCACATTCCCCCATTCCAAGCATATTTTAGAATCATCCTAAAATAGTTTTCCCACTAATTTTCACCTTCTCTAGATATAAAAAACCTCTTCCAAACAAAAACCCTTCAATTAAAAAGTTCAATCATCTTAAAAGGGAAAAAAAAACCCCACACAACAAATGATGCTGTGATATTTGGTGTTTCAGAGACAAACCCCTGCTGCTTGGTCATGATAGTTATAAAAGCAAACTAATGAAAGCAGCAAAATTTACAATTAATTTTAATTCTGATGAAATCATACTGCTCTAATCAACTGCCTATCAAATGTCGGTGCAAATTACACTAACAAAAATAATTATTAGGACAGGTTGGCAGAATAAAATTTTCCATATACTCTATCTGCATAGAGAATGCCTGTGTGGGAATTACTTTTAATGAACAACAAATTACAATTACTAAACTAAATGGACCATCTGCCTTTTTTGTTTGTTTTCACAGTCTCACTGGTACAGGGTGCACTGTCAGCTTAATTGCTGACCTATCACCAGGCTTGCATGTCCACAACATTTGAACTGAAAAAGCTGTAGCGGATGTTTTTAATGTTATGAAGAGGACAACTATATTTTATAAATGTATTCAAAATATGAAAGGCCAGTGTTTACATAACAATAATAATATGAATATGAATATGAATAAGGTACATGTCTATTTCAGATTGGAGGGCTTGTATGACTAAATAGCCTTAAGCCCTAAATTAGCACATGAAGTATTCATGGACAATACTAATAGAAACAAGTCTTGATGTGTTTTATTAATAATTTTATTCAAATAAATGTTCTATCTCTAGTCTCCAATAAGAAACCACCTTTTGTCAAGGTGGCACGCATGAGGGATTGCAAGAATGACATCTATTAATAAACTTTCACCAAGCATTTTTAAAGTGCTTATTTGGATGTGTTATCTAGTATCTGCATTAAAAAAAGAATCAAGAAAAGGAAAAAGAATTTTTTATTAGAATGTCTCATATTAGCTAGCTTTCCTTGCTGAGGTTTTGGGGACCATGATAGTGCATAACAGTTGGAAGACTGAATCTCATCAAAGTCACTGAGGAAAAAGAGAATCTGATCTGGAAAGGCACTTAAAAAAGAAAATCCACTTAGTATTGCTGTATGACACAAAAGGGATGGTTGAGGAGACCTTTTATTTCCTTATATTTCTATCTAGTGGCTACATCAGCCGTATGTTCTAAAAGCCTGGCTCATTCCTTATTAGTAAAAGTTTAAAAATATTTCTGAAATTGAACCTTTTCTGTTGAAGGGGCTGAACTGCAAGCCTTAGAGACAAAAGCTTCCTCTTTGCCTGAGCTACTAAAGTCCTTTAAGCTAAAACTGGAAGTACTACTGCTGCAGGTAAAAAAAAAAAAAAAAAAAAAAATGGAAAAAAAGAAAAAAAAAGAAAAAAACCCACACAACAACTAAAACAATTAAAAAAAAGACCCAAAACTAAAATTGTGTCACTATCCAGTGAATATTCGTTTCTGTCTGAGTCTGTCCTCAAATTCCACTGTTTTATTTCAGGTTTGTATCCTGGTTCAAAGGACAGTCGTAAAAGGAGAAAGTACAAAGACTCTAGTTTGGTTTTGAACAGCTTTGTGTCAGACATTTTTGGGAATGTAATCAATAAAAGTAAATACTATTTTTACATTCTCTTTTAATGCTATTTCCTTGTTTATTTTAATTTTATTTTAAGCTAAAGTATAGGACAAAAATAAGTGACTGGGAGAACGGACATCTCACAATTATATTAAATCATTATTACATGAGCCATACATACAGATTGATGCAAAGACAAATTGACTTCTATTTTCAGATCTACATAAAGCTGGATAAGTGTAGGTGGCTTAAAATCATTCCTGTTTTAGGTCAATGTTATTTATCATTGTCCATACTAGGAGCTACTGTGCATTGCTTCAGAATAATAGATTTAGCTGGTCTGCATGCCAGTGCCCACTCACATAACCATGTCTGACTTGGGGATTAAAATAATCCTTATTCCCTTCCCCCTTCTACACACCTCTGGGTAAGAGTAGAAATAACAAAGAAAAAACTAATTCCTCTACAAGGATATTTGACTTTAAAAGGTACATTACAGTGCTCACATTACAATGTTATTACAATTAATATTTACAGTTAGCTAACTTGTAATACCAGTTTAACTAACTGAAGTCCTTTGCAGAGGTATGTGAGGAAGATATGATTAAAACCCATTAAATGTTAGTCTATTCACTAAGCAGCATTAATAAAACTGTTTCATTCTCATCTTTAGTTTGCAGTAGTTTCTCTTGTTATTTGCACTTTATTTGAAGAAGCTGTTATTTGGAAGCCTTTGACTGGCTTTCACATGAGTTCACCTCTTAGGGTCTGGATTGCTTTCTTTGGGCCAATGTTTTTTGCTCTTTAGTTCTTACCATTACATCCTGGCTGCCTGGAAAAATTGCACCTCAATTTTCCTTTTGAGATCCTTCCTCAAATAAGTAAAGCTTTCCTGTTCTTTTGGTTCAAGCAATATTTTTGCCTCTTTCAGTTCTTCAAGGCCCACTGACATCCTAAAGTCTGGGAATTCTCCAGTACATTATTAACACTCTGCAGGGAAATGGGAAATACAGAAAAATGAAAAATACCATGTTCAACGATATGCCCCTCCCTAAAAAAAGATTGATCCTGCTATTATAATTCAAATCTGCTCTCCCACACCCAGCCTGCATTACAGAAACCAGAACTGCTTCCCATGCAGGGAGTCCAAGAGCTTGCTCTGCATCTCCCAGCTCAGTACTGGGACAAATCCCTGCCATGAACCATCTTACCTCCACTTCCCTCACTCCCTTTCAGACCTGTTTTCCATACACAGATTGACTGCCCAAGACCGAAGATTTGTCATGATGAGGCCCAGAGAGCAATCTGGACACAACCTTGGTAGGTGTAGATTGTTTATTCTGATAATAATGTCCACAACAGTGGAGTTTTTCTTCTTAGTCATTGCTCAGAGTGGAGCATACTGAACAATTAATAACAGCTACCACACAGAGTTAACATGTTACTGTGATGCCAACAAAATTGCAGTGAAAAACAGTAACCTGATTCAAGCCCTATCTCACATAGTCCCATGTGGATTCTGCAGAAACCAGCTAGCTCAGGAGCCATGCAACAGATGCTCCGTGGTGTTTCAAGAGGTGGAATAAAACCGTTGTGCTTCCTAAAATGTGGAGAGATGCTGTGTGGTATTCAGACAGACTAAACAATAACTGCTCTTAGAATGATCTATAAAGTGTTTCAAGTAGTTTTGTGAGTTTAAAAAACACATTCAAATTCTGTACCTTTGCATGTTGTATTTTAGGATACCTAATTATCTACAGAGTAATGTTATTACTCAAATGTGAAAACACAAGTCCACAAGCCTGTGAATGCTCATCTGAAGTGAAATTTTTTGCCATATTCTTTGAGAAGTAAATTAATTAGTTGCCAAATGGCCCTTTATGCCTATTGTTTGTACTTTCAATTTAAATGAATTAAACTCTAATTATGCCACAGTCACTCCTCTCCCACGCTGAGTGATAAGTTGACCAATAAAAATAAAAAGTAATCCAGACATGCAGATTCAGTTCTTTACCTTGCCTTAGCAAGACTGAAATTGCCAATAGAAAGGCATCTTACTTATATTTGAAACAATCAGTTCTTGTCTTCATTTTTGAAGTCTAATGCCATGCTCTGGGAACAGTCACTGAGGTAGGCAAAGAGATGGAAACACAGGAGTAACACGGTGAATCATACCCTTGGCCCAACTATTCCAACATGTTGTCTGTGCAAGTAGCAAGTATCAGATTCACAGAAAAGTGGGGTACAAACAGAAGCCCTTAGAGAGTCTAAATGAGTGTACAGTGTGACAAGGGAACCTTGCCTGACCCTGGAAGACAGTCTGTTTATATCCTGACTTTAACAATAATAATAAAGAACCAAACATTCTTGTATCTTTTTGTTTTAGCTCATATAATCAGAAACATCATTAATGTTCATCCCCTTATCCGTCTTAAAAATCCTGATAAACTGTTTATCCGGATAACTCCCCAGTGCAGCAGTGAATTTCACAGGCTGATTATTTACAGCAGAAAACAAGAGCAGCTCTGAGTCTCACTGAAAGCCACCTCCCTCTCCTACTACAGTGTCAAGCAAAGGGAGCACATGGCTGGGTTTCACTCTCTCCTTCATCATTTTATACACAGCCCTAAGCCTTACTACCTTGTGCTGTGATCATTTCAGATCTCACAGGCTAAAGCAGGGTCAGTACTTGGAGGGGATATCTCTAAGGTAAACACCACTGCTACAAAAAAGAGTTTTGGTAATACACTGATGGTGCTCTCTGTCTAAATTAGTAATGAGTCTGCGCTCTACGTTGGTGTTTAACAGCATCATCCTGGTAGGAAATGTTTTCTTTTGGCTGAAACAAAGAACAGATTTCGTAACTGCTTGTACTCAATAAAGTTATTAAGTACGTGGCACACTTTTTTCAAAGGAGGAAGAGTGTTAAGACAAATGTCTTGGCCAAATTTCAACTTGTAATTATGTTTTGCCTACCTAGAGGCAATTCCCTGTGCAGTTTCACTTGAACACAGCTTTTCTTTTTTTCACCTGCCTTGAAAATACTTGCAGTGCAATGCTGCTGCACACAATTAAACAAGAGCCTCCTTCCAGCCTACCAGTATGTACATGACGATGGCCCTATATGCACTTAGGCTAACACAGAATGGAAGAACATTGAATTTAATTAACATTGTTAAAACATTTTGAAAGCCTCTGAATAAAGGCTTTACAGAAGTGTTAAGCATTACCATGGTTCCTACAGTCTATTTATTTAGACTTAATAAGATTCCCTTCTCTCTCTCTCTCTCTCTCACACACACACACACAAAAACCATATTTTGCTTTACCAAGCACATTAATAAATAGTACTGATATCCAAGCCATCAAAATTTTTTTGCCTAAGAACAAACTTTCCCACCATGGGCACCCTTTACTGTCTTTATCCTGTTAAGACGCTGAAAGACACATGCACTTTGCTATGTGGTAGAACAATAAAAAACTTTGACCAAGAAAGTGAGAAAGCAGATGCTGCATTTGCCAAGAAGTCTGAAAAAAACATGTTTCCAGCATCTCTGAAATTAAGCCTAGGGCACTGATAGCTGACCTGAATTATATATGTGAAGAGAGGTTTTCAATGAGAATCAGGGTCCAACTCACTTAAGTCTTTATAGGCTGAAAAAGAGTAAAACTGCAACTTAGAAACAAGTTGTGAGAGTTGGAATAGGTCTGGGACAGCAGCTGCAAAATACCTGCTGTCAGAAGAACAGGCTAAGGGACAGACAGCAATATTCCTGGCAGCTCAAGTCTCCTGAAAGTTCGCAGTTTACCTCTCTTTTCTCATGCAATCTTAAGGTGACAAAGAACTTAGTGGGCCACTAAGTTCTGCATTTAGAATTAAAGCATCAGAAGGAAAGCTGGAAAATACTGGCTATATTAAATACCTGAATTAATTCCTTCCATGCCCCACCTCCTGGCTGTTTGTTTTCTGTGAATTTCTACGAACTATGTCTGTTGATCTAAGTAAGAAATTAATTTCAGAAACAGTTATGTTTAAATGTATACTGCAGAATATCTGAGGAAAGCACATTCTGAATGTGTAAACTGAGCATTCACAAAACAGCCGGTTTCTAATGGTACATTTGTAATCAATCAGGGAACAGAAATATACCATGTGTCAAACCAGAACTAACCAGCAAAGCACAAAACTTCAACTGTATTAAATATTGCAAACCACTGTAGGTTGAGCAGCAGCCGCAGGACTGAGCAGTTTTTTGAAAGATATTTCTAAAAAAAAAAAAAAATAATTGAGAAGCTGATTTGAAAGAGAAGCATCCATCAGTTTAGCACTCAGCCATATATAAATGACCAATGTATGCTTCATCACTCCTTGGGTTACCTCAGTGGCCAAATAGAGAATCCAGCAAGGTTTGCTTGCTACCCAATGCTGCCTTGGCCATTTCTACAAGATGTTGAATCCCAGCAGAAGACCTCAATATACAACGTAGCTAATATATCCAAACCCCAAGCCTGGCAAGATACTGAGTCAAACAATTAATTTCACCATTCAGTTCTGATGAAATTGTTGTGCAGATGAAAATCATCTGCATCTTGGAGACACCCCTATCTCAAGCACAAATGATTCCTCCATAATGGCCTTGGGCATATGTTGATCAAGAAGGGTGACAGACTAGAACTCAGCAATACTCCACATGGGAGCACATGAGTGCACCCACTGGGCTGATGAACAACCATCCCAAACTACCCCCACTCCCGAGTCCTCCTAGAAAAAAAAGAATGGAGTCACTCAAGAGTAACTTCATTTATTGCTCTCATGGCCTTCAGCTATTCATCAATACCACTTTATCATCAAATGTACCAAGAATATCGGACAGATCTACAAGAAAAGGCATGCCTTTAAAAGTGTCTAAGGGGTAAAGAAGTGCCCTGATGCCTGTGTCGTCAAATGCAGCTAGTAGCACTGATCCTGCCTGTCATCTTGACATTAAATACAGCAATTCTGCATGTGGGTATATTGAACAGACAGTAGTTTCACCAACTGATGCTTAAATATGCATATTCAGTCAGGCCAAATTTGACTCTATCTTCTACCAAGAAAGTGAGAATAGGTTAGAGTTCCCAAGTCAAACTCTCCACATTTTTTTCACTGTAATTGACTTCAAATATTCTAAACCATACATATATTAATTTCAATAATTAACACAATTAGTTGTGTACATTAATATTTAATGACCCTTTCCAATAAAGGTTGAACAGTTTAAGTGAATACTAATAGGAAGCAATTATTCGCTATGATTTTATTGGTGGGTTTTAGGATCCTGAAAATGAAAGAAAAGATCTGTTCCTTCTTAGTGCTAGCACGGAGTCATTTGCTGTAGTGATTTGTCCAGATTAAAAATCAGCATTTAAATAGAGGTCCTCAATTCAAAAGAGTAGTTCAGATCTAGAGTGATTACAATGCTTTTGCCTGGCAGCTGTCTAGCAGTCCATCAGAAATGGTCTGGCACGCTCAACGTCCTTTGATTGGGGCATAAGTCATCAAAAGTCACTCTTGCCCTTATCAGGATTGTTGCTATCAGCAGAAAAGATGGGAAATGATAGCTCAGGTACCAGTACCACTCTTCTTTACCCTAGGCCCCACACTTACATTCAAGTCATTATACTGAAAGATGTTACACTGATGCTCTCTAGTTAGCAAGTATCAGTTGTCTGTCCTTTCAGTGAAAACTTGACAATTAAAATTCATTAAAATAATTCTTAAAAATTAATGCACAAATTAAGACTGAACTGTTTAAAGATACCGTTGATCTGCAAAAGACGTCTGAACATTAGAATTAAAAGAAACTCTGAGGCCTTGGGTAATATGGTTTAGAGCGAGGTGTCCCTGCCCATGGCAGGGGGGTTGGAACTTGATGATCTTAAGGTCCTTTCCAACCCTAACTATTCTATGATTCTATGATTTATACTGCAGTGGCTAAATTCATTTTGGTGTGAATTTTATATTTTGACCACTAAGTGAAAATTAATTCTTTAAAGTGTGTTAATAAGATTTTATATGTATCTATCATTTATTAATATTTATAGCAGCATAACCCACACAAGTTCCGAAAGGGTTAATGCAACGAGATGAACTGAAATTCATGAGCATAATCCTAAACAAGTGAGTTGAAGTTCTATCAGGTCTATTTCATAGCATCGGGGATTACTAGCATTCTAATCCTACTGAGCCTAAGGGAGGTACGTTGTATTGTATTTGAAATCCTGGCCAGGAAAGAACGGAAGGTTAAATGGGTGCCTTGCTCTGTAATCAAATATCACAGGCACTACTTATCTATTCAATGAACAACTAATGTAGAAAATCAATTAGGAAACAAATAGCTTCTTCTTTTGATTTTTTTTTTTTACCCTAACAAAAAAGAGAGAGTGAGGAGTAAATGGTTTCATAATATATGTTTCACAAAACTATACCGCGCTATCCAATATAAAATAATTCTTCATATAGAGTGGAAAACAGTACAGAAGGTACAAAACGCCCAATAGCAATTGCTGGTGTTTTAATGCTATCTCTTTAAGTATTAGGGCTATTTTCAAGGGTAGTGTGTGTTCAAACACCAGAAGTTGAGCATCTTCTCCACATATAAAGCAGCACGCAGAAACTACACATACAAAAACATTAACTAGTTGCAGCTAATTGGACTGGGCTCAAATGAAAACACAAATACATATCCGGTTGTTTGTAACTGAACATCTTAAATTATGTATCAGTTGTGAAGAGCATTTCTTCAGCTGTGCATCATCTTTTGTTCACTTGGTTAAAATCCCAGGAGTACTGAAAAAGGCTGAAGCTCCTGCTGGTCTTTGTTCCCAGCAGGGAGAAGTCCCTTTTGGTGGTCTTGAGGTTAACACCCTACCCGCCCTCCCCCCCATACCTGTCATTCTGAATAGACTTCACAGTCTGTGCACACAGACAAACAGCCTGACCTGGCCAGCTAGCTTGACCCCTACGCAGGAAGAAGATCACATCTGGTTATTAATATTGGGACATTAAAAAAATGTAATCTTCAAGGCACTCAGAGAAGCAGGCTGGCAATTATACATTATGCACTGGATGTCAGTCAGGGAGCATGTTAGCCTGATATTATGTCCAAGAATGCTAAAAAGTTCATTTTGCTCTGATGAAGGGTTTCACATACAGTTTTCCTCTATATCTCTGGAAGCTGGTAAGAGAAGTGAAAGCAAAGCACTTACGTCTTCAGCTTATCTGTTCTTACACTTCCCAACATTTAGTCTGTTTTACACAGTTTTGTAATGTAAAATATTTGTAGCTGAAAACTGATGTAACTAGGAAAAAAAAAGAAAAAAGAAAAGAAAAGCCATGATTTTACATTAGAGGAACAAAACCTCTCAATATCACAGCTGTGCTAAACACACCCCCATTAGTGTCTCTAAATATTTTACCAGTATCCAGACTTTACTTCATTGATTCTAGACATCTGCACATTAGATGGTTTAAACACAGCTTATATGAGTAGTTAAAACATAGGAAAACACATTTGTACATGCTTGTGATATATAGTATACACACGTGCACATACATACACAAAGCTTCATACACAATAAATTTAACAGTGTCATGTGTGAAATCTTACTGCCACCAAAATCAGTGGAAAATTTATCTTTTGCTTGAGTTGGGTCAAATCTTAACCCTTAAAAAACAACAATTCAAAGTCTCACTCTGAATGTGCTGAGAATATCAAACACCTGGTCTGACATCTTTGTATAGGCAGATAATTATTTCTATTTGTCCCACTGGTTATGCTTAGACAAAATGAAATGCAATGGACTGAAGCTTTTATATGCTGCATTTTGCTGACATCCCAGCCCTGTTGGTGCCACATGGAACATTTTGGATTGCCAGCGCGAAAGTAGTACAGGTCCAGCATCCAGCAAGGAATGCTCTGACCACCCAAGGCATACTTCTGTACCTGTCATATGGAAGGTAGAGAGCACGGTCTTCAGAGAAGTATCAAGTCAGTCCTAGAAGAGGGTGCCAACATCAACTTTGTGCTTGAAACAAGATCTAAAATTGTCTCCAAAGGTAGTTGTTATTAATGCTCCCAGCCCAAGATAGTTTAAATTTGCTGTCAATAGTTTGGTTCTGCTGGAAACCACCATCAAGCCTTCTTTCTTGCTTCCTTTCAAATGGAAAAAAATTCCTTTTAAATTACAGTGGGTCAACACCCAGGATGGGCCTTCTACCAATGATGTGCTTAATCTTGTGATCTGTGAGTCTGAAAAAGGAGTTTTATAACCCTGGAGGTGGGAAGCTTCCAGCTTTCCAAGAGGATGCTAGCACTTGTTTTTAGCTCTGATAGGCTTGAGATGTCAGACCTTCAAACTGTAACACTATTACGTATGGAAAAGCTATTATAGGAAAAATGTAAAACGTTTCTAAAATATATTAGTCACAAAGTCACAGTGGTGTTTTTTCCCCTTAGTATCAGTGGAGCTTGGCTTTGTACATGCAGCCATATGAAAAAAAGAAAAGAAATTGATAAAGAGCACTCTATGGTTTTCTAACATATTTTTCCTAATGCAAAATATGCAGGAGGTGCCAAAAGCATGACAGTTTCCTGTGGGAGGGTCAGCATACCTTTTTCTGTTTTTATGACTTAATACAACACAGCCAACAAGCTCAAGAAAAGAAAACATTTATCCCACTCATCCCAAATAATTAGAAATGCATACTTGATAATGTATGCAAACACTCACACATGTATACACAAGAGAAAGTGGGAAAGATTATTGGCAGAAAAGAGAAAAAATATAAAGGAGTTTGGGGCTCAGCAAGAATGAAATAGGTCTAAATGCTGCAGAAATGATACTGTTCCAGATGTAGATGGCACTGTGAAAACAAACACGTAGAAATACTGGTAGAGCTTGAAGAAGAATGTGGCAAGGTGGTAAACACTGCTCATATGTGTGTGCAGCTGAGGTTGCAGAGAGCAAACCACGAAGCAAGGATGACACTGCACAGTCCTGAGGGAGCTGGCGTTCCATAGTGAAATTCCAAGCTTCAGGCAAGAGCGGAAATGTTTCTGACAGGTTGGGGCCTTTCAGGGTGGAGGCTTTCTGGTTTTAAATAGTAGCTGCTTGAAAAATGCTCACAAATGTGGAATAATTTAGGAGGAGAAACAGGCTATGGATGAGGTGACCTAGTATGTATGCTCACAAACTATGTCATGATTAACAATAGCCAGTAACCTGTTTTGATCTGTAAAAAATATTTAAGAGGTGGATTTCATTCTGACAACACATACACTGTAGCAAACAGGGAAGCTGTTTCAGTGAGAAGGAAAACACTTCCAAATTCAAATCCTCTCCTCTTTTTCACACCCTCTTTGTGGAGCAGCCTCTCTGACTTTTCCTTTGTAACTAGCCTTTGTCTCTATAGCACCAGAAACAAATGGAAAAAACCTCGAAATAAACTTCGGGAGAAAAACAGAAGCAGCAACCATCAATTTCAGCAAGAAATTACCCAAATAACAGAACTTTTTTAACTGGATAATTTCTCACAGTAGTGACAAACCACAGCAGTCAAACCACAGGAGAGCCATGTCCCAGTCAATTGACAGAGTTAAGGAACACTGTCATTTTGGAAAACTCCTGTGCCAACTCCATTCTTGGAGTAACACTCCCAAGATCAGCAGTATTACAACAAAAATGGATTTGGCCCACATTCTTCCTGTCTCTTTCCTTTCATCACCATTTTAATAGGAAACAAACACATTTTTTCATGCTTCAAACAAACTCTACAGAGGGTTAAAAAAAAAAAAAATCACACAACCAGTAAAAACTCTGTGTTTCTCCTGTATCTTTGCAAATGTTTAGACTTTCATTTAATAGGGTGACCTACATCGTACTAAAGAAAACACCTCAAGGACTCTGCTCATGCCATTGGCATCTGAATATATTACCTTTGTGGCAAATTGAGTAAATAACCCTCACCAAAAACTAATAGCTAGATGAAAAGTTGGGGATGGGGTATGTGAATGAGAGCCTGGTATATGTTTTCACAACTAAAAAGAGCAACTGGTCCTTGGAAAGAACTATGGTAGTTCTTCAATCCCAGAGCACACTGACAGCCCAGCCAGGCCCCCTGCAAGTTAAGCACAGGAGGAATGAAACCTACCTGAACAAGGGATCAAAATACCGGGCTGCAGTCAAGCCTTAGAGTTTGTGACAGCAGCTGCTGCCTTTCTGTCCCAGATAAAAAGGTTTCTGTAGTCACCAGGAACCCCCTGAGCTAGCTCTATGTGGGAGCTCCCTGCACAGGGGGGATTTCACTCTCATCACAGACTCCTTTACATGTGCTTCAGCTACTGTCCTTCCTGGTCCTTCTCCTGACACATCCCCAGCATGGTGTGTGGTGGGAAGGACACAGTACACACAGCTGGCACTGTGCCAGCCAGAAACTCCCCTACATGAGCAGAGCAATCATGCCCTCCCCCTCAGCAGGGAACTTGCATAAAATCTCCGATTTCTTTTGCTCCATTAGTGGCAGAAAGGGAGCTGAGCCAAGGTTAGAGAGGTCTGCCCTCTGACCGCGTGTTTGTCATATGTTTCCTTCAAGTTTACTCCAATGCCTAATACCATCTTTAAGAGTTTCAAACAGAAGTAAACCAATTTAAGATGCAAACTGCTGGAGATAATAAGAACCATTTAGAAGCGTTTTGTTTTACAGGGGTATAGAAAATAAAAAATAATAATAATTAAAAAAAAAAAAAAACAAAACAACCCAAACTAACAGTTACGTACCTTGACCTTCCAGAAAGAGAGAAGGGAAAAATCTAAAGTACTTCAAGCCTAATTTGGGGAAAAGATATTCAGTGAGCTACAGCCAAGATAAATGCATATTAACACTCCTATTTTGCTTTAACTAATTAGCACCATTACAAGGTTCAGCAGTGACATTTCAACAGTAGTTGATCCTCTGATGCAATTTTTGTTTGTGTCAAACTAGCCAATACATCCAGCCAAGACTGCTGTGCAAGGACAGAGGCTGGCAGTCGGCACAGGCGAGCTTGTTGCTGCCTGAGTGTGACCTTGCAGCCTGGGATGCTAAACACATGCAATCAACAGGAGCCACTAGCACTCAGCACTTCTGCAAATCAGACACCTAATCCCTCCACTTTTAGCACTTCCTTCAGCACTGGCAGGTAGCTCAGCTAATTTAAATTCAGGTGGTGGCTGCCCCAAACTGATGTTTGCATACACTCACACAGGGAATCAGGAACTTCCTGGCTTGGTCTGGAATTAGTATTTCATTTCAAATTTTGTGCTGACTTGGTGGGGTGGGCATTTGGCATCATATTTTCACATTACTTCACCCTACATACAGGGTAACTTAGTTACTATGTATTTTTTTCGCTTCTAAACCCTAATGTGAAAGATTTTAATGTCAAGCAGCATGAAGGCCAGAACAATCCAAAAGTCAACACAGCCTCCACAGTATGAGTTCAACCACAACAGACATCCCATCTGTATTTCATGGTGTACCTTAATAGCAATCAATAATGCATTAAAGTTAACACTGAACAGTATAAAAAAAGTACACTATAAAGAGTTATGCCTCAGGTTTGTAATCCACATGCAGAAACAACATCTTATGTTTTCCACCAGCAACTTAATATCTGGGGTAAATATTTGCATATAGATGGCTTGTTAGCTATTTCTGTTCTTCAGGCTCAACAAATAGTTAACCGCCTATGGG
This sequence comes from Neopsephotus bourkii, assembly GCF_033783945.1. NCBI lineage: Eukaryota > Metazoa > Chordata > Aves > Psittaciformes > Psittacidae > Neopsephotus > Neopsephotus bourkii. The sequence continues at coordinate 10,465,666 of NW_026902293.1, read as the reverse complement.
TATTTGCACTCTAAGTCACAATGTATATCAATAAATGTGTGAAAGCAACAACAGGCAGCTCTCTGAAGACACAGGCAAAGTAACTGGGGGGTAAGCCGGATGCTTCATTCCTTCACTCTCCTAATACTAGGGGGAAATTAATTCTTCCATGGGGTAATTCAGAACTGGAGTTTTTTCCTCTTGGCTGACTAAGCAGGAAGTGGCCTAACCACTTAATGTACGCACCCAACACAGAGGCAAAAAAAGTCATGGATTAGAAACTGACAAGAACAGAAAACAAGCTAGCAAGCTACAGGAACTAACAGGTCATTTAACAGACTAAAAAAAAAAAAAAAAAAAAGCTACCTCTGAGCCTTCTAACATCAAACTAGATCTGATCTTGCAGCAGTGTAAATGAATTCATGCCAGTCAAGACCAGCCAAAGAACCCTCAGGAATGCCAGAGAAGTCTAAAGCTAGATGAGCATGCAGGCAAAATTCAGTATGGACAAACGAATCCAAGAAAGTATATAACTAATTGAACATGCTGCTGATGTCCAAATTAAATGTAACTGCTCTAGGACACTTGGGCATCAGTATGAAGGGGGGCATGAAAAGAGCCATGAGCTGAAACGCAACAAATTTCCAGCACAGAATACAATAATGTTTGTTTAAAGCAGGTTATATTTTTGGATGCACTAGGCATGGGACAGTAACATCTTACAGTTCCACTGAGAACACTATGTTCAGATCTGAAATATCTGGGTATTTCAAGAAAAATTTTGTCGGGGTTGAAGGAGCTCAGAGATCAGTGGTGGGATTAGCAGAATTGTGGAAAAAAATCCACTAAAAGCAACACTGAATAGGCTGTAAAAAGTTTAAGTAAAAAGCAAACAGGATAGAAACATCATAAAATAATCATAAAGATTATTAGAAAGATATAATAATTACTTAGAAACATCATAAAGCAAGTAAGAACACATGATCTTTCTTGTTCTGTTACCAGATCAATAAACAAAATTTTAATAACTTAAATGAATGACAATTTTAAAATATGAAAAATTGTATTTGTATGCAGATTAAATTAACCTGTGGAACTCCTTCCCACTGCATGTAATAGAGCCAAGAGTTCAGTTTATAAACTCATTCAATGTTTGCACACAACTAAGGCCACGCAAAACCACTTCTGAGCAAAAAGAACCCCACACCCAATCTTGAATTCATATGTCAATACAAATTTTTAACCTCTGTTAAGTACAGAGGACATGCAAGAAGAAAAATAATTTTCATATATGGGCAGCATTATTCCGTATTTGACCATGAAAGAATTTTTTTTCCTCTGCTTTGAGAAGCAACTGTTGTTAGCCAGTCAGGAGCAAGGAGATTAGATAAGGTGGACTAATGGTATAATTTGATGTGATAGGACAATGATTGCATACTTGGCCTACTAATATGTTGTTTTGAAAATAGCATCTTCCTCTGTTATGAGCAGCCACTGCAAGAGGTGTACTTGACTAACTTTATTTGCAATGGAGTACTTTTCACTTGGACAGGCTGGAAAGACAACTCATGATTAAGTGACTCAGAAACAGCTCCAAAGAAGAAAGGAAGATTTTCTACACTCTGAAAAAATCCTGATAACTTCAGCCCTACCAGTGTCTTTAAGAAAGCTAATAATAACTGGGAGAAAAAAATTAAAACAGTAATGAAAATCCAACCTTTACTGCAGCAGACACTAACATACATATACTTTTGTACTGTATTATAGTAGGTGACAGTAGCAGCCTGGGGTATGTATGGACACACATAGTTTTAAATTCTGTTTATGCTCTTGGGAAGTGTACACTTTTATAAGCACACACACCTGCTCTTTTGCTTTCTTCCACTGCAGCCCCTGTGCAAGAAACCCAGTTTCCAACAACTGTGACTTCCTCCCTAACACTAGTGTTGGATAATATCTGCCTCTCCAAGTTCTCACGTGCATGAACAACTTTAGACTCCATCTCTAATTCATTTCTCCCAGTAACAGACACTCTATTAAGCACACGTATGGATAAATATAGGCAGAGAGAAAGACATAGATATTTCTTCACATTAAGTGGTATGCTTAATTACATTTCAATAAGGTCCATTTAGACTGCCAAACCTACTAAGGCCAACCTCTTACTCACCTCTGCACAGTTAGAGACACATTTTCTTTTTTCCTAAGTCCATGCCCTGTTTCCTAGTCCAGACAGTATTGAGCTCACCTTCTAAATCTATTAGGACAAACAACTACTAGAAGTAAAGGGCAGACGCTTGTTTAGTTCCTGTTGTGAACACGTGAGGCACAAAGCCTTTGTATCTGCACAGCATGAAAGCTGAGCGAACTGGGATACAAGCTTGAACTCTGTAACATGAGATTTCAGAGTTCTCCTTTTATTGATTATCAGCTCAACTCTCTTCCTTATCACAAAAAATATTGCAAACATACAACTCTTCAAAACCAGCATAGCTCTTGTCCTTTGTATACCCAGAAAGTATACCTTTATCTGTTTGCTACTTTTGAGGTAGCCAAGGCCACAGAATTTTAACTGTTCACTAGACAACTCATGAAAGAAAAGAAACACCCTAGAAAGACTTCTGAATCCAGGTAATATATGTAATATGTTGAGTCACAGATGCTCTCACAAACATATTTTTGTTTTTCAGGAAATGAAATAAAAACATTCAGAGACTAAGGTATCTAATTGAGAAAGGATTTTGTTGGGTTTTTTTTTTTTTTCCCTGTCAGGAGTCCCAGTGACTAGTTTCAAAGATTTTTATCCATTGGGTTCTATAAATCAAAGAAATTCAAGTGTCATGAAGATACCAGTGAATATAATGGATACAGGAAGAAGGAGACAGAGCACATTAATTAGCATATCCAATTCATCATCGCCTGTGAGATCATCTTAGCAAGTCAAAAACTAACAAATGATACCCACAACTTAGGTACAACTCTTGTTTCTGAGATGCAGCTGCAACAGGATTAATCCCAGGGACCATTACAGTAGTGCTTTCGAATCTGCCCAATGACTCCAGGTCATAAATTTGGTAAAATTAGTCTTAAACTATTTTTGTGGCCTGTGATCTTTGTCATCTGAGAGCTGACTTCAGAAGATCCTGCTCTGATATATCTCAGCAGGATCTTGACTTTGTCCCGGGTCAAAGCTTTTGAGTCACAGAAGTTCCTGGACAAATAAGGACATAAGGTTTTCAGAAACACTTGCAGTTTGGCCTCGTTTTTTCCACCAGCTTCATTCTTCCTGATTTCCAGCCATTCATTAGCTGTGCACATATCTGCAAATGTCAAATGGTGTTTCTAAAATAGTAACATCTAGATACTAAAAGCTGTCTGATTTCAGTAGTAAAGTGAGCCTTTTTCCATGCTCTCATCACTAGCAGACACAAAGAGCAAGAACACCAAGATCCTCCTTAGATTTTGTCTTATTGTTCTAGCTGCAAAAATATCAAGCTTCTGGTCATTCACAAAGTGTTTATTCAGTTAGAAAATTTTAGTATTTTTGCCTGAATCTACTTTCCAGAGAGCAAGTCTTTGTCTAGGTTACATAGAAAATAGGAACATTGTTCTTTGAATGGAATGAAGCTGCATCAGGGGAAGTTCAGACTGGACATTAGGGAAAGGTTCTTCACTGAGAGGGTGGCCAGTTTCTGGAACAGGCTCCCCAGGGATGTGGTCATGGCACCAAGCCTATCAGAGTTCAAGGAGTGCTCCTAGTCATACAGTTTCATATTTGGTAGCCCTGTGAGGAGCAGTGAGTATGACTCAATGATCCTTATGGGTCCCTTTTAACTTCAGATATTCTGATTCTGTGATTCTGTGAATAAGAAGTGCCCTTCCTTCTCTTCTGCTGTTAGAATACAGAGTTTTGAAATTAGCATAAGGATAACATCAGTCATACCTCGCATGATATTTGAGCCAGTTGCAACTTTTTTTTAGAATTTCCCATGCAAAATAACTTCCTTCTTAATAAAGAAGTCTGAAAATGACTGACCTCCCCCAGTTCCCCAGACAAGGCTTGCTACAGGCCCAGTCACTAATTTAGGATGTCAGTGGAGAAATTCCATACGTGCTAAACAGCTTTAGAATGAGACGATACACACCACTGGAAGTGGATACTAAAGTTCTGGTAAAAAGTGTTTCTACTGTAAGCCTTCGTTTTAAACAGGGTCATCACAATAGGATTGGTCTTGCACTTTCTCTGAACAAGGGTAATATATTTTTCTATAAAATGTTTGGGCACAAACTATCCCTGAACAGCAGATTCTGTGCTGCATTTATGGGTAGAGGTGGCTCTATGGTTCTCTCCAGGAGAAGCACAAAGAAGTGGCATATGTTCTTCTTTGGGAGAGTTTACAAGGGAGAACAGAGATTACAAACAGGCTCTCTCCTTTGGGCAGACTTCCAAATACTGTTCCCATATGTTAGGTTACCTGCACACAATCCAGCAATAAACCATAGTTATATAGTCATGTATTTTAGATATGTGAATCGTTTTAACAGCATGAATCGTTTTAACACTCTAGAATAACAGTTTTAAATAGAAAAAAAAAAACCAAAACCAAACCTTTTTTTATTAGGAACTCATGTGGTCAAAAAGCAACTCTTGGAATAAGATTAGTTTATTACCATTCATGGCTCCCATTAGCAATATGTAGTTTCTATTTGTGCATATAAGCAAGAAGTATTGCTCATGTTCCTTGTACATGACAAAAGCTTTTTTTTTTTTCTGTTTTTTGTCACTGCTACTGCAAGAGGATGCCCAAGGCATGGGAATCGCTACACTTCAACATTCAAGGACTACCTTTGCTCAATTTTTGTTTCCTTCAATGCCCCCTGACTTTAAAAGCTAAAGATTATCTTAATGCCTTCCCTCCCACAGGGAGAGTAGCACATACAGTTTCCCCCAAGGCTATGGTGCACAATACTCTCTATGTATCTGTCTGCTGCAGAACTGTCAGGCTGGCACCTTCTATCAGTCTAAGGGGTCATTTCCATGACATCCTCCTTCACAGCTACCCACAAAGCAAAGGTCCTGAGGTTCTTAGCAAAGCTTAACTTTCCAGATGTATCACCATAAGGATGTACGACCATCATTCTACACTATCTGCCTGTACTAAGTACACCAGCCTAACAGATACAGCACCAGGATCAAAAAATGTCAGAAGCTATCATTTGTAATTTATAGTTTATTAACATAAACCCCCTATCCACATTTAATGTAATTACTACCTATTTCTTGTTGTACTGTATTGTATTTTGCTCACAAACTTACACATGGAAGTTTATCCATTAAAATTTGTCTCCTGCATTGTGCCTAGTTCTTGCTAAACTGAACAGAATTGATATTACTCTGAATTTCACATCAGCCTCTTCACTAACTTTCCTTACAAAATCTGGCTGGAGCATCGATCCAGCAGTACACCAAAGGAAAAAAAAATACTGCAGAAAATGAGTTTGTCTATCTAGGAAGATAGGCCCATATATAGCCAATACAGAGCAGTGTATCAAACAGCTGAAAGCTCAGACCTGTACACATGGAGTCTCTAAGATTTTATTCCCATCAACCATCCTATAATTTCCCAATCCTGGCATTTGGTCTGAACGGACTGACAAATGCAAAGACGAGTGTTTCTCCTGAAACACTTAGCAAAAGCAATGGCAAGGCTGAAGTACACATGTTCATGTCAAAATATCTTTCTTATCATTAGAGGTGGTCTTGGCAGTCCTGGGGTAACAGTTAGACTTGATGATCTTAAAAGTCTTTTGAACCTATTTGATTCTATGATTCTATGTTTCAGTCTTTTTCTTTTTTTTTTTTTTTGGGGGGGGGTGTCCTCATTCTTAACTACATGAAAGACATGATGAAATAAAAAAAAACCACCTGTGAGAGTCTGCTAAAATGTAATTAGAATTTTACAGAAGACACCTGTAGTGAGTTGTGTATTATCAGATAAAATCTCCTAAAGGTAACAAGAAAATCTATGTTGCAAAGTTGGGAGAGAGTGGCTGCTAAATATATAGCTGCAATCTATTTATGCACATATACCCATGCACTCATATTGACATAATACTCTTACATACACTATATGCTGTACCTCTACTTTGAATCTCAGTCAGAAGTAATTACATATTTCTCTTAATGTCAGAATGGAAGAACTCCAGGCACAAAGAACAGCTGTTATACAGCCATTTTGTGTGTTGAGTGTACTGAATAAATGAGGCTGATCCTCTTTATGCTGCTTTTGCTCTCCTCCTGGCTCACTCTTCTTGCTCTGCAAGAGAAGCTATGAGCTTGGACTCCACTGGGCAGAGGGCACATTGCAATTCTTGTCCAAATATCCTGGTACAGCCTCCTTTCAAAAAGTAATTTTATACATTTTCCGCCAAGATAATATGCAGACTAGGATCCTGGACAACATTTCAGCAAAATAACAAGGGGATTGTCTAAATCATAACTTGAGAATACGTCTCTGCTTTAACAGTGTACCATAAGCTGGATATAATGTCTGCTATTTTTTACAAAGACAGTTATGTAGGACTGAGGAGTAAATGACATCTGAATATTAAAATAAATCTACATGAAATATATGTGAATATTATACTATTATATTTCAAATTTAAAATAAAAATAACAGGTTTGAAATTGCTATTTTGCTGGCACACAGCTTGTTTGGGTTTTTTTCATAATAATGTACTTGCCTGTAGTGTTTAAGTACATACAGTAGGCATATACACTATGTATAGCTATGTATTGCTGACTACATAATGTTCTTTGAATATCTGTTTCTCTTTATATATGTAAAGCACAACAGCATAATGTGAATTACAGTAACTACAATTTATAGTGGAAATTACATTTCTTAATTTCATAAAATATTTAAAACCTTTAATGAACAAAAATCCTGAAAGTACCATAAAAATAGAAATATCCTCTATAGTGAGGTTTAAGTTTAGCAACAAATTAGAATAACTTTTGTTTATCACTGAAAGCAGCTTTCTTCACCTAAACAAGAATAAAATTAAGCAAAATATTCTTTGGCTCCTCAGACATGCAGACATATTCCAATTTCCTTCCCACAACGATTTCTATGCAAATCAACACTGCACAATCTCCTGACCTCTTTTCCTATCATACTGGGACAATGACAGTTCAATAATTGGACTGGCACATATCTAGGGTATTTGATTTTAAATTAAAAAGTTAGTGCAGGACAATTGAGACAAAAAGAATGTGACTTCTTGTTAATTCCAGACTGATCAAGTATTAACATTTCACGCCAGAGTAAAGCAAAAAAGTGATTGGGGCCAGTAGTCCATTCATCCCCATATGCATATACTTTATACACCCCACCTCAGTTGTTAATTTCTAACAACAATCCTTTCATCCAGAACAAGGATAATGAGAAAAACCAAGCAGTGTTCCTTGGGGAACTGTTACACTAAAAGTTACCTAAGGACTAAATCCCACTTGTGCCTCCTGCACGTGATAAAGATGAGCAAAGCATTCAATATCCCTGGCTGATTTAAGATCCAGATATACAAACAGCACTATGGAATCCAGACAGACTATTCTGCTTCACTGATGACAGATGCAGAAAAAAAAAGCTGGTCTAATTAAGCTTTTGACTTTGAACCAGCAGAGAAGTGGACACCTCACTTTAAAAACATGGTGCATACACCAGCTGAAGAGCAGGTGCTGCATGGTATTTGCATTTCCTGCAAAGGATGCTAGCTAGCAGGACCAAGCAGCTGACCGTGAAAATTCTTGGCCCTAAGTGACCCAAGGACAGACTATAAATCCATCCTATAAAATATAGTAAAAGCCCCGTTTGTTCTTCCACCCTTTCAGTATGTGATGTTATACATTTGTGATTATCTCATTTTATTGGGCTCTTTAGAAAGCTGTTTATGATCATTTGTGGACAAAACAAAGGCTCATTGTAAACTCTTTTTTAAATAAGTTGGAAGGTCAATATGAAACAAAGGGCACCACTTTCATGACTGGGACATGCAAGCTATGCTTGTGTGTGTAATATTACAATGAATTTCAGCAAAGGGATAGAGTCCTAGCTAATTACAAAGCAAACATATAATAGTATTGCATTAGCAGCCCAAGAAATTCCTATTGAATTGCATACATCTGAAAATAGAAAGACATGCTTGTGCTGAAACTTAATTATCTTGGCAAAATCTGTGAGGGCCAGATTCACAAAAGACAAAGCTGCTTTACACTCCTGAGGATCTAATCCTTTGTTAATTCAGATAACCTCCATCAGATAAAACTTACCATTTGGATTGACTAATTTGCCTTATTATTTATGGTATCTATAGCTAAGTAATACAATTATTATGCAGTTTGTGAGTAGGAAAAAGAATACTGCTGATCTCCAAACGCAAGGTCTGAAAGAGACAATCGGCATTCTCTGCCAGGTTGAAAATGTTAATGCTGTTGCATTCCACCCTAGGCAAAGAAGACAAGCCTTTTTCAAGGACAGTTCTGACTGAAATTCTTTCTTATGGTTTCAAAGTAAAACATTATGGTAGAAAATGAATACAGCTTTGTTTCTTCAGTCATCGTTAGCAATAGACATAAGGGTATTCTGTATTTCAGCCCATATGGAAAGATCATCAACACTTTCTGCTTCTGGGTCCTTTGCCAAAATACCATATCCCACATGCCTTTTACCTTAAAACATAAAAGAAAAGGTGTTGTTCTGGTCAAGTAGAGAAACAATTTTTACTAGCATACGTCTAATGTTAAAGCTGCCTAAATCCTGCCAAAGACATTAAAACACCATCTGCAAAACAGATTTTCATTAAATTGATCAGTTTAAAGTTAAGCAGCTAGGCAGATGATGCTTTTGAGCTAACCTTTAACCTTCTTAAACTGAAATCAGGTCAATCCTTTTGAGCAGTATCTTTGCAGTTTGAGAACATAAGAGGTAAAGTGATCTATCCAAACTGAACTGACAATCATAGCATTAGTAGTGTTATGGATCAATATTTTGTCAATAAAGGGAAAACCAGGGTAGTTTTCACACATATGAGTATTAGTCTGCTAACTGGTGCCTGTCACTTTCCCTGAGCTCCTAAATAGTTGCATATGTGACATAAACTGCAGTAAATATCCAATACAAGCCTATTAAAGCTAATAATATTTTTGATAGACTAACTTCAAATGTTTATTTATGACTAGAAATTGCTCATGTCATTCAGTTACTTAGTTAACTAAAACTTCTTCTCAGCCACTCCAGTTTACTTTGCAAAAAGGATACCCTGTATTTATTTATTAAAAGTATTTGGAAACTATTTTATGAGCACAGGACATGATACATGCAGTTCCCTGAATCAAAAGCTATTTGACTAAGCTACAAAATGGCTTCCTTAAGAGCGGTTCCAGCTATATATACTTTATATCCACAGAGATAGATCACTGTCCCTCCTCAGCTTCCCAAACCTGCAGAAGCTGAACACTTCCTCCTGCAGAATGGAAATGCACTCTGTTGCTATAGAGGCTTTTTCTGTTTATTTGTGAAGTCATTGAATGTTTCTTGATGGATGCTGCCAAGGACTTGCAGCTCTTCTGTGGTTTAATTTGGTAATATCAAGCTCCACAATTCCAAATGTATCTCTTTGGGAAATTCATTTAGGCCAAGCTGAGTTCACTCAGGGTAAGGCCATCTTTGCTCTGGTTCCTAGTAGCCGCATTACCAACACCATTTGAATACTGCACTTCTCTAAGGAGCAATCAGGCCATTTCTTTTAAATAACTTAGAAAACAGCTAAAGGTTTTACTTTGCCATATTTAGAATCTAACTCTAAAACTGACATTTCAGTACTGCCTAAAATTATATAGCTTCAGAAGAGAAGCTCTGATGTTCATGGTAGCTTTAAAAGCTATGGTTATGAAAAGACAACCTTTTATTCCATCAATAGTTAAGCGCAGGAAAAGAAATCAAGCTGTTACGGCAACATTTATAAAAAGGAAATTCACAAAACAATAACATTTAAATAAATATAATGACTAAAGAAAAAACTTTGAGGTGATTGACAAAGCAAAGGAACAAAGTCACAGATTCTTTTTCTGTGCCTTCAGATGGTTTTAGTATTAAAGTTTTTATTGCCAAATCATATTCACAGCACCTTAATTTTAAAAGAGTTGGAGGAATAGCTTGAATATAAACACAATTCATGAATATTCGATATCACTCCCAAGGCATATATCTATTATTCATACAAATTAATGTTCTTTTTTCCTCAGGTGCTCTAAAAATTTATCTATCTGAAGCATCAAGAGAAAAAAAGTTTACAACTCTCTTGGTGTCAAAGAGCTTCACCAGAACCTGACAAAACTATCAAGTCTGCTAGCAGATAACTTTACAGACTTCCAAAATCTCATTTATTTCTACCTTGAGGCCTGAATTTACACCCATAATTAGAAGTAAAGTTTTCTGGGTGACATACAAAGGCACTGCTTCCTATTATAAAGCACACACACATCTAGAACATTTTGGGGTTTAGTGACACATGTAGTACCACCAACCTCAAATCTTAAAAAATAATAATACTAATACTCCAGTTGATATTCTAAAGACGTCATTCCTCTCCTTCAAATTATCCTTAAAATGAGATATAAAGGTACTGTGAGCACTTGTACATACTATCTGCTTGCTTCCACAGATTTGTTAAGCCTATCAGGGTTCAAAGTTCCAAACTTCTGTAAGAAGTCATGATGGACAGAAACTTTCTAAAGCTGAGATACTCACTAGCAATTCTAAGGAAAAGTCTTTAAAAATACATTAGGAGACTTGCAACCCTATGGTTACCAGCAGAAAACTTTCCATTTTCCTTCTGTAGCACATGAAGTTTAGAGGGTGTTTAAGAGCATATGCATTTCTTCTCCACTCAGATACCTTTCACTGATTCAGGGAATGAACTTAAAAGATTAGCAATGGTCATTTGCCATGTATGCATCACACAGGTGTTACTGAATTGCTCAATGTAACAAATGAGGGTCTGGCAGAGAAGCAGATTCAGCAGCAGGACATTTTGGTGATAAGGACTTAAGAGCTGAGACTCAGTCCCTTGCTATGCTATATTGAATGTTTTGTAGGACAAAACTCAAAACATACAAACAAAACTCTACAAACTCAAACGTATTTGATGAAGATTTCTCTAGGGATTCAGTTGAGTGAGTGAAGAAACAGTGCTGTTTTGAGTAGTTTGTACCCTGCAACTCCATATCTATGCCTATAGCTTTACTTAAAAAGCAGATGGTATCTTATTTTCAACAGTCTCTAAAGCTTTGGCAGTGAAGCCATCTGAAAACAGCTGTTTGCCTTCCCCTCTCCCACTCTATCGTTCCTGTCTGTGATATGGTTTGCAGCAGCATATCTCTGAATGGTGGCATCATAAAACGGATCACTGAAAAAATCCAGGTTAACACTCAAAAGAAGAGACAAGAACCAATTATCTTTAACGTAGATCATTTAAAAAACCTGACACAGAGTATGGCTCCACAATCTGTGTAAGTGGAGGGAGCAAGGAACTGCTTCACAGGTGACAAGGGAGCAGGTACTTCTGAGGGCAGTTCTGCTGCTGATGGAGGCTAACTGTGTCACTAGACTCTAAACTCTTAGCTCTTCTGGCACTTTTCAAAACAGGACTTTGGTTCTTTAAAAAAAACAAAACAAAACAAAGAAAAAACAACAATCAAGCACAAAAAGCCCCCCCACACCCCCCCTTAGAGTTCAGGAAAAATACAATTTACATAAAACACGATTAAATTAGCTAAGCAGCCAACGCTGTGGGATGATATAATAGACCAAATTTTATGTTACTGCCATTTTTGTCCATAGCTGATCCACCAAGGTTACAACTATGAGGTTATAGAATGAAAACCCATGTAACTGGCTGTGCACCCTGTGTTAGTTCAGAACTACCATTTGAATGCGGTTGAATGCCAGCAAAATGTTATTTCTTGCTTAAACAAGAGGTCTTTTGAGGCTTTTCTGTATTTGTTCTGTGTGTACACATTTTCAACATGATTAGAAAACCAGCATAGTTGCCATAATCAGCAGATGGCTCCTGATAGTTTAGTTATCACAGATTTCTAGTATAAATCAATAGATAACACTTGCAAAATAGATTTTCTAATCATATTTAGAGCTTGTTACAGTGACTAATGGTTTGCAATATTTCCTGAATTTTTATATCCCCCTAGACAAAAGAAGTTTTTAATAAGTTATAAGTTATTCATCTTGGAAATGAATGTGTTATATTTTGTACATGAACCAAGACAATCAAGCCAATCCAGTAAACACACTGCAGAAAATATGTTACCCTATAATTAGGGTTTGGAAAAAGTCATGACAAGTTGTGTAATAAATGGTATTCATCACTCCCACATATTCATTATATCCACATATTTTTTTCCAGTAAAGATAAAAATATAGTTACCATTCCACTAACATATTTATCTACACCACACCCTTTCATGTTTGTGAAAAATCATTACTAGCTTGGAAAAGAAAGGCAGACAAAAGGATGACAGTGCTAACTATTGAATATCATTGATAATAAAGTGGTGCTTACTGAAAACACCAGTATAAAATAACTTGGCTGTGATAGATTGCAGTTGCAAACAGATACATATGCCACAAAGAGATCTCCTTCCTTATGCATGGCATGGAAAAATTATAATTTTGTGTAATCTCCTTCAAGTTTCTAATGAAAATTTAATGGAAAAAGACTAAAGATATTATAAGAGATGCAAAATCCCTCTAGTAATTTATTATGAGAGAACATTTAAAAAAAAAAAACAAAAACCTTACATTCCCTGTGTTCACAGACAGTGCATCCTAAACCGGCCCTCAGGTAAATCCACACAACTCACTGGGAACACTCTTCTGATTAGCCTGCATAGATTTTGTTCAATTATATGCATGTTCAGTAAGCATTTATTCTGACGGTTAATCAAAATCTTGTTTTATTAGCACTGAAACAGTTAATTTCCTAGTCTACTTGGTGCCAATTGAAATTGCTGTCACTGGCTTACCTTGTACAGTTTCAGGGCTGCCTCGTGCCTGTGATTGGTAGTGTGTAAGCGCAATTTATCCACGCTGTTGGTGTAGTAGTCACAG